>NC_092273.1:234669-534669 GCF_036320965.1 Panulirus ornatus
TGTTTACATTATCACACTACTGTTACACTATCACACTACTGTTATACTATCACACTACTGTTACACTATCACACTATTGTTATACTATCACACTACTGTTACACTATTGTCATACTATCACACTACTGTTATACTATCACACTACTGTTACACTATCACACTATTGTTATACTATCACACTAATGTTATACTATCACACTACTGTTACACTATCACACTACTGTTATACTATCACACTACTGTTATACTATCACACTACTGTTACACTATCACACTATTGTTATACTATCACACCACTGTTACACTATTACACTACTGTTACACTATCATACTATTGTTATACTATCACACTACTGTTACACTATCACACTATTGTTATACTATCACACTACTGTTACACTATCATACTACTGTTATACTATCACACTACTATTAAACTATCACACTATTGTTATACTATCACACTACTGTTACACTATCACACTACTGTTATACTATCACACTATTGTTATACTATCACACTACTGTTACACAAGAACACTTCTGTATACTGTTACACTATTGTTACACTACTATACTACTGTTACACAAGAACACTACTGTTATACTATCACACTATTGTTACACTATCACACTACTGTTACACAAGAACACTTCTGTATACTGTTACACTATTGTCACACTACTATACTACTGTTACACAAGAACACTTCTGTATACTATCACACTATTGTTATACTATCACACTATTGTTACACTATCACACTACTGTTACACAAGAACACTTCTGTATACCATCACACTATTGTTACACTATCACACTACAGTTACACAAGAACACTTCTGTATACTATCACACTATTGTTACACTACTATACTACTGTTACACAAGAACACTTCTGTATACTGTTACACTATTGTTACACTACTATACTACTGTTACACAAGAACACTACTGTTATACTATCACACTATTGTTACACTATCACACTACTGTTACACAAGAACACTTCTGTATACTGTTACACTATTGTCACACTACTATACTACTGTTACACAAGAACACTTCTGTATACTATCACACTATTGTTATACTATCACACTATTGTTACACTATCACACTACTGTTACACAAGAACACTTCTGTATACCATCACACTATTGTTACACTATCACACTACAGTTACACAAGAACACTTCTGTATACTATCACACTATTGTTACACTACTATACTACTGTTACACAAGAACACTTCTGTATACTATCACACCATTGTTACACTACTATACTACTGTTACACAAGAACACTTCTGTATACTATTACACTATTGTTACACTACTATACTACTGTTACACAAGAACACTTCTGTATACTATCACACTATTGTTACACTACTATACTACTGTTACACAAGAACACTTCTGTATACTATCACACTACTGTTACATGAATATACTACTGTTACACAAGAACACTTCTGTATACTATTACATTATTGTTACACGAATATACTACTGTTACACAAGAACACTTCTGTATACTATCACACTGTTGTTACACTACTATACTACTGTTACACAAAAACACTTCTGTATACTATCACACTATTGTTACATGAATATACTACTGTTACACAAGAACACTTCTATATACTATCACACTATTGTTACATGAATATACTACTGTTACACAAGAATACTTCTGTATACTATCACACTATTGTTACACTATCACACAAGAACACTTCTGTATACTATCACACTATTGTTACACTATCACACTACAGGTACACTATCACACTATCATTACAGTAAAATACTTTAGTTGCATGAGCACACTACAGTTACACTATCACACTATTGTTACACTATCACACAATTGTTACACTATCACACTACAGTTACACTATCACGCTATCATTATAGTAGAATACTTTAGTTGCATGAGCACACTACAGTTACACTATCACACTATTGTTACACTATCACACTATTGTTACACTATCACACTACAGTTACACTATCACACTATCATTACAGTAGAATACTTTAGTTGCATGAGCACACTACAGTTACACTATCACACTATTGTTACACTAGAATGCTAATGTTACACTAGAACACTTGTTACAATATCCAATACTGTTACAGTAGAACACTATTGTTACACTAGTAAACTGCTGTTACACTAGATCTCTTCTGTTACACTATCACATTATTGTTAAACTAAAATACTAGTTATGCTAGAACACTTATTACTATATCCACTACTGTTACAGCTGCACTACTGTTATATTGGCATGCTGATGTTACAAAAGCAAGCAGTTGTTACACGAACTTGCTGTCGTTACACAAGCACACTTGTTACACTAACACACTACTGTTACAGAAGCATACTACTGTTGAACTAGTACATAGTTGTTACAACAGCACACTAGTGTTACACTAACATGTTATTGTTACACTAACACCCTATTGTTACACTAGCACCCTATCATTACACTAGCACACTATTATTACACTAGTACACTATCATTAAACATACACACACACCCTTACTGTTACAGTGGCATGCTACTGTTACACTCACAAACAGTTGTTACACTAGCATGTTATTGTTACATTAGCACCCTATCGTTACACTAGCACCCATCGTTACACTAGCACACTATCATTAAACATACACACACACTACTGTGTGTAACAGTCATTACACCAGCACACTCGTTACACTAGCACACTGTTGCTACACTAGCATACTGTTGCTGCACTAGCACACTTGTTACACCAGCACATCATTGTTACTCTAGCATACTGTTGTTACACCAGCACACTGTTGCTACACTAGCACACTGCTGTCACACCAGCATTGTATTGTTACACCAGCATAGTATCGTTACACTAGCACACTGTTGTTACATCAGCATAGTATCTTTATACCAGCACACTGTTGTTACACCAGCATAGTATCATTACACTAGCACACTGTTGTTACACCAGCATAGTATCGTTACACTAGCACACTGTTGTTACACCAGCACACTATTGCTACACCAGCATACTATCATTACACTAGCACACTGTAGTTACATTAGCACACTGTTGTTACACCAGCATACTATCGTTACTCTAGCACACTGTTGTTACACTAGCACACTGTTGTTACACTAGCATACTGTTGTTATACTACCACATTGTTGTTGTTACACTAGCACATTGTTGTTATACTACCACACTGTTGTTACACTAGCACACTATTGTTACACCAGCATACTATTGTTACAATAGCACACTGTTGTTACACTAGCACACTGTTGTTACACTAGCATACTGTTGTTATACTACCACATTGTTGTTGTTACATTAGCACATTGTTGTTATACTACCACACTGTTGTTACACTAGCACACTATTGTTACACCAGCATACTATTGTTACACTAGTACACTGTTGTTACACTAGCATACTGTTGTTACACTAACACAGTTGTTACACTAGCATACTGCTGTTACACTAGCACAATGTTGTTATACTACCACACTGTTGTTGTTACACTAGCACACTTGTTGTTACACTAGCACATTGTTGTTACACTAGCACACTGCTGTTACACTAGCACACTGTTGTTACACTAGCACACTGTTGTTATACTACCACACTGTTGTTACACTAGCACACTTGTTGTTACACTAGCACACTGTTGTTACACCAGCATACTATCGTTAAACTAGCACACTGTTGTTACACTAGCATACTGTTGTTACACTTACACTGTTGTTACACTAGCATACTGTTGTTACCCTAGCATACTGTTGTTACACTAGCACACTACTGTTACACCAGCACACTGTTGCTACACCAGCATACTGTTGTTACACTAGCACATTGTTGTTACACTAGCACAATATTGTGACACTAGCACACTGCTGTTACACGGGCACACTGTTGTTATACTAGCATACTGTTGTTACCCTAGCATACTGCTGTTACACTAGCACACTGTTGTTAAACCAGCACACTGTTGTTACACTAGCATACTGTTGTTTCACTAGCACACTGTTGTTACACTAACACAATTGTTACACCAGCATACTGTTGTTACCCTAGCGTACTGTTGTTACACTAGCACACTATTGTTACACCAGCACACTGTTGTTACACCAGCATACTGTTGTTAGACTAGCACATTGTTGTTACACTAGCACAATATTGTGACACTAGCACACTGTTGTTACACTAGCATACTATTGTTATACTAGCATACTGCTGTTACACTAGCATACTTTTGTTACACTAGCATACTGTTGTTACACTAGCACACTGTTCTTACACTAGCACAATATTGTGACACTAGCACACTGCTGTTACATTAGCACACAGTTGTTAAACCAGCACACTGTTGTTACACTAGCATACTGTTGTTACACTAGCATACTGTTGTTACACTAGCATACTGTTGTTACAAAAGCACACTGTTGTTACACGAGCACACTGTTGTTACACTAGCATACTGCTGTTACCCTAGCATACTGTTGTTACACCAGCACACTGTTGTTACACCAGCACACTGTTGTTGCACTAGCACACTGTTGTTACACCAGCACATTGTTGTTACAATAGCATACTGTTGTTACACTAGCATACTTTTGTTACACTAGCTTACTTTTGTTACACCAGCACACTGTTGTTACACAAGCATACTTTTATTATACCAGCACACTGTTGTTACACTAGCATACTTTTGTTACACTAGCATACTGTTGTTAAACCAGCATACTGTTGTTACACCAGCACACTATTGTTACACCAGCGCACTGTTGTTACACCAGCACATTGTTGTTACAATAGCATACTGTTGTTACACCAGCACACTGTTGTTACACTAGCATACTTTTGTTACACCAGCACAATGTTGTTACACTAGCATACTTTTGTTACACTAGCATACTGTTGTTACACCAGCATACTGTTGTTACACCAGCACACTGTTGTTACACTAGCATACTTTTGTTACACTAGCACAATGTTGTTACACTAGCATACTTTTGTTACACTAGCATACTGTTGTTAAACCAGCATACTGTTGTTACACCAGCACACTATTGTTACACCAGCGCACTGTTGTTACACCAGCACATTGTTGTTACAATAGCATACTGTTGTTACACCAGCACACTGTTGTTACACTAGCATACTTTTGTTACACCAGCACAATGTTGTTACACTAGCATACTTTTGTTACACTAGCATACTGTTGTTACACCAGCATACTGTTGTTACACCAGCACACTGTTGTTACACTAGCATACTTTTGTTACACTAGCACAATGTTGTTACACTAGCATACTTTTGTTACACTAGCATACTGTTGTTACACCAGCATACTGTTGTTACACCAGCACACTGTTGTTACACCAGCACACTGTTGTTGCACTAGCACACTATTATTACACTAACATACTGTTGTTACAGCAGCACACTATTGTTACAATGGCATACTGTTGTTACACCAACACGCTATTGTTACTCTAACATACCATTGTTACTCTAATACACTACTGTTACACCATCACACCACTGTTACACTGGCATGCTGTTGTTATACTAACACACTGCTGTCAAACTGGCATATTGCTGTTACATGAACACATTACTGTTACGCTGGCATGCTACTGTTACAGTAACACACTACTGCTGCATTAACACACTTCTATTACACTCGCATGCTGTTGTTCCACCAGCACTATTGTTACATTAGCATGCTACTGTAACAATACCGTGCTGTTGTTACACTAACACTTCTGTTACTCTGGCATGCTGTTAAACTTGGGCGCTATTGTTATTCAAGGGCACTATTGTTAAAGTGGCATTGTGTTCTGTTGCTACACTAGGACATTATTGTAACACTAGCACATTATCTGATAAAAGAAACCTAACAAAAGGTTAAGAGAAGAGGACAAAATAATGAGAACTAC
This sequence comes from Panulirus ornatus, assembly GCF_036320965.1. NCBI lineage: Eukaryota > Metazoa > Arthropoda > Malacostraca > Decapoda > Palinuridae > Panulirus > Panulirus ornatus. Next base: position 240,646 of record NC_092273.1, read on the forward strand.
AAATCATAAACATACAATATCAACAAAGGCAACTTAAAAGTTTGATAAATATCTAGCAATTCATAGTATGTACTCGTAGACTGAACAGGACCTGACTGTTATCACCAGAGTACAGCTAAATATCATCTCAAAAATTGCTTAACTGTAACCTCCCATACCAAAGTTATGGCATTGGAAATTAATGGTATATCTTGGATTCAATGTTCTCCATCTCAAAGATCTTTGGTAAATTTCTATAATGATTATCAATAACTGATAATTATTGAGATCACCATGAAAATATGATTCACAAAGGTGAAATAAACACACATTTAATGTGACTGAAATGCTACAAATAAAAAGAAATATTTAACAACTTCTTCAGTAATATTACAACAATACAGGCAATGGTTATTGGCCACAAGTGATGCTTTGGTATATAAACTGAGCTCTGCTCTACTTGTACCTACAACTTGCACCTCAAGTGCTCTTTGCCTCTTATCCTTTACATGCCTAAGAAATAAATTTTACTCCACAAATCATGCAATTATTCTTAATCAAAATTAATCTAACAGTAACCTCTAAAATGAACAAACATAATATCTAACCGTTGGCCTGCAATAGCTTTTAAACATTAACTAATCATAACAGTAGATAAATTCTGTCTAATCACACATATAACATCTAAAAGCATTTGTGATGCTACAATTAAAGAAATTACAAGAGACTCACAAACAATTCAGTATAAACATAAATTCAAGACTTAAGATGCTCATTAAAATAAAATTTCAGGTTATAACATCCTAAAGTGAAGCTTGCTTTCTAATATTTTCTGAAAGAGTTGCAAGGCTCACAATAATCTGCAGCCTCTTTAAAATAATAGATTTATCATCATGAGTTATGGAATGTAGTCTCTGCCCAAAAACAAATTATAGTAAAGGAGTAAAAATTCTTTTTGCAAAACTTTGCTTTACTGAATGTATGAATACAGTTTACCACATCACAAAAATTTATGATCAAATGAAACTAATTTTTACATTGTCACATTCACAAAGCTGTTCAAGTTAAAGATAATGTATAAACATTAATCATATAAACATTCTACTCAGCTGTTTACAGTCATCAGACCACTGAACATGGGTGAACACAACGTAAATCAAATCATGACAGACATCAATGTCTTCACTTTATATTTTTCATATTTAAAAGTGATGAAGATCATTATGATAGAGAATATATAAGCTGGATGAAAAGGCAAACTGTTCATTTGGTTACTTGTGTTCCAGCTCCAAACGGATGAGGAAAAGGCTGCTGTGCTCATTGAACTGTCAACAATGGCTTGTTATTTCTTGAAGGTGCAAATTTTCATGCGATGATTTATTGCCACCATCCCGGGCATGGATTATTCTAGAGAGTTGAGCATCAAAAGCTGCTTAAGCACCTTGGTTTGACTTGTTTCACGGATCTCACCAGCAAGAAACATCTCATCTACTACACTGTAAGCCTGTGGATGGAAATCACTCTTCATGAGTTAGGAGGACTTAAGACCTTAACTGTGCCAAATTCATTCCTGTTGTAGCATTCCATATGAAAAATTAAATAATCAAATAAAATATTTACAAAGTACACAAGGTAGTGCCATCAGACAGAAACAAGTGCAAGGGGTGAAAAAAGTGCTATCTCAATGATCTTCCCCTGTGTCATTTAGCCTTGAAACCAAAGAACAATACAAACTCTAAAAGCAGAAGAGGACGGTGGTATCATTCTGTCTTCCTAACCCATACTTTACCATATAATAGACATATCTCTCCTATGAACACTAATTTTTGGTATGGGTATACGAGTAAGAAATGTTAGGTCTGAAGCATAAATAATCATTTCTCTACCTAAGCAGTTAGTGCCCTATGAGCATCAGAAAGTACTTAGTCATGGGGGTGAGAAAACAGTGTTTTACAACCAAAATAAAGTGTAACCACCAGCATTTCACTCCCTTGAACCATTGTAATATATAACAGGGCAAATAATGCTCATTCTAAGATCCTCAGCAACCACTCTGCAACCCACCTAGGCTTATGACAACTTATCCACATCACTGGCTAACTATTGGAGTTTGTACCTTAGGTCTATTACAGGAAGGGCACAAGAAACTCCTATATGAAAAGGCTTGAGAGGATGGAAGGGATGAGAAAATGAATAGATACTCAGAGGAGTCTGCTTTTCCAATAATAAAATAGCTTTTCTACCCATCTGTATCTATGATGCCAATTCCCTCCTTAATCTCCCTCAATGAGGTGGCCATGACAAAAAAGATTCTCCATAACCAGTAAACTCCAGTGTCACAAAGCCTTTAGTACCTCACTCTTGACAAGGCACTGAAAGAAAACAACCCTACCACAACATTTGCAAAGGCGCCTATGTAATGTTCATCCTGACAATTACTACCTACAACTCTGACTAAATGTTCAGGATAAATGTTCCCACCTACTATTTCTACCTAATGCTCGTATCTAAAAGCTCCTACCAACTACTTCTATCTATTGCTTCAACTATTTTGCTAAAAAGGCAGGGCTCACTGAAGGAAAATCTGGAATTATGAAATATGAGCTGTGCAAGTTAAGTATTGTCAAGTGTTTAGTGCGATAAGGAAAGATGGTATATTTGTGGACAAAGAGCCAGTAGTCCCTGTTTGGGTGAGGCAGAAACAAAAAATAGCTAACTTGGTCACTGAAGTGCTGGCTCACTACAAAAGGCGTTACTAAGCCTCCCAATACCCAGGTGGGGAGTACTGGTAACACAGCTCCCTGGTCATTGGCTGCCTACCAACTACTACCTTCAAAATAGCTTTTCAAGCTTCAAAATCTAAATTTCTCAAAGCACAGCCTTATGAGCATTAGACAATCTGTCAGGCACATTTCTGTATTGAATAATCAGGATCTGCACAAAAAAAAGAATAAGATCAGGAGAATTTAATGGAAAATACAATAATAAAATGAAAACTCTCACTAAAACAGCCACCACCTACTCTCTCTAAGGATGATGATTACTGCACTGTACTGCTCTTCAGAGTATCTTCTATTATTCTAAAGACACTTAACCTTAGGCTATTTCTTATTGCCTTTATTTATGTTTCAAGCTTATATACATACAGTTAGTCTTAACATTAATGAGAAAATTGAACATTGAAATAAGATGTTTGCCCACAAGTTTTTATCTATTACTACAGGTATAATCAGGCAAATCAAGCCTTGAGCAGGTGCTTTGAAAAAGATTATTGAAACCTCTGATAACTTTAAAAACCTGTATTAGATCAACTCTTACATTCTCTTTTCTAAGTTTCTCAAATTCAACTTGTTTTCTTAGGTCTCATAGGATTTGCTTCTCAGTCCTGAAATCATTTTGTTAGCTCAAACTGTAGTCTCTCCATGTCTGTCTTTTCAAATGATCACAGTATCTAAAATGGGGACGCACAAATAAATTGTAAAGAGTGAAGATAATTTTCCTGAACTTACTTTTCAAAGCCATATCTATGAAACTAAGAATGTTCTTTACCATTTTTACTGCTTCTATGCACAATGCTTACTTGGCTTTAAGTCACCAGAGATTAATCATTTTAACTGCTTCTGTGCAATGCTCACTTGGCTTTAAGTCACCAGAGATTATCCATTTTTACTGCTTTTGTGCACTGCTCACTTGGCTTTAAGTCACCAGAGATGATTCATTTTTACCGTTTTTGTGGACTGCTTAATTGGCTTTAAGTCACCAGATATTGTCACATCCAAGGCTTGTTCCTCATTTACCTTCCATCTCCCAAGAGAATTCATAATGCAGCTTGCCTCCTCATTTTAACTACCATTATGTATAACCTTACACTTCTCAACATCAAATTTGCCATCTATGAACCCAGTCCATTATTTTATCAATATCAGTTTGGGGTTGATTGCTGATGTTCTTTTCAGCTTTAAATTTATCTTTCAGCTTAGTATTCCACTGTGCTACCCATTAGAATATCAATATCAATAACGTAAGTGAGAAAAAGACCTGGACCCAAGACTGATACTTGTGGATCATCATTTATTAAGTCTAACCATTCTGTGGCTTGACCATTAAACACTACCTTTGTTTACAGTCAGTCAACCAACTTCCAAACAACCAAAGTACATGGTGTCAAAGAAAGACCTTCAAAGTTTCAGTCATTAAATACAATTAACTAAGTTAATATACAATGCTTCTCTTTCCAAAATTTGCCATGGAATCTATCATAGTTTTAGTGTCATGTGCCACGACTAGATGACAATACCAGTGACATCATGTATGTCCAAGATTCTCAGAATACCATTCAGTCATTGCACTGCCACAGGAGAAAGCATAATGCATGCTATGGTTTGCAGAATATACAGAGCAGTTAATGGGGCTCAGGATGAATTGCACTAAATAATGTTACAACCTGTTGAAATTTCATATTGAAATTCTAAATGGAAAATACAGAAAGCTAATACAGTTAATAAACAGAAAAGACAAACTCAAGAGGTTTTTCTAGGACACCTTATATAAACCCAATCTATACCATGCAACTAAACATTTGCTCACAGCCTTTGAAGCAGAACCTTATTGAATGTGTTCAAAATCTAAATAAATGACATCAACTGCCTTTCTTTCATCATACATGTTGATTATACTATAAAAAGAAATCAAGCAGATTTGTCAGACATGAAAAATTTCATTGAAAACCATGCTGGGAATCACTCACTAAACGGTGGTCTTCTAAACATCTTATAATTTTGTCCTGAATGATGGTTTCTACAAATTTTCCAACTACAGACATGAAGCTAATTGGACAAAAACTTCCAGGTATTCACTTATTACCTTTTATGAATATCAATGTCACATTGGCATACTTTCATTCCTATGGTACTTTCCTTGGAGCAAATGAATCTCATTTTTTGCCACTACTAGTGTCCTTAAATTTAACTTCAGTCCATTCATTGTTGATGGTATATCTTCAGCTTTTATGTTAATATGGTGCATAATGTTTTCCCCCTTAGCACAGGATGTGCATTTATCTATCTATATCCCTGGGGATGGGGAGAAAGAATACTTCCCTCGTATTTCCTGCATGTCATAGAAGGCAACCTAAGGGGGTGGGAGCAGGGGGCTGGAAACCCTCCCCTCCTTTGTATTTCAATTTCTAAAAGGGGAAACAGGAGTCAAGCAAGGAGTGCTCATCCTCCTCAAAGGCTCAGACTGGGGTGTCTGAATATGTGTGGATGTAACCAAGATGAGAAGAAAGGAGAGATAGGTAGTATGTTTGAGGAAAGAAACCTGGATGCTCTGAGAGAAACAGAACTCAAGGGCAAAGAAGAATGATTTGGAAAAGTCTTAGGAGTCAAGTCAGGGATTGGTGAGAAGGCAAGAACTAAGGAAGGAGTTGCACTACTCCTGAAGCAGTTGTGGAAGTGTGTGATAGAGTGTTAAAAAGAAAGTAAATTCTAGATTGATGTGGGTAAAACTGAAAGTGGATGGAGACATGTGGGTGTTTATTGGTGCTTATGCACCTGGTCATGAGAAGCAAAATCATGAAAGGCAAGTGTTCTGGGAGCAGCTGAGTGAGTGTGTCAACAGCTTTGATGCACGACACCAGGTGTTAGTGATGGGTGATTCAAATGAGAAGGTGAGTAATGTGGCAGTTAGTGTACATGGGGTATTCAGTGTTGTGAATGGAAAAGGTGAAGAGCTTGTGAATTTGAATGCTGAAAAAAGACTGGTGATTGGGAATATCTGGCTTAAAAAGAGAGATAAACATAAGTATATGTATGTGAGTAGGAGAAATGGTCAAAGGGCATTATTGGATAACGGATCAAAGACTTTTGAATGTTATGTGTTCAGAGGGGCAGCTGGAGGGATGTCTGATCACTATCATGTGTAGGTGAAGGTGAAGATTTGTAGAGATTTACGAAAAAAGAGAATGTTGGGGAGAAGAGAGTGGTGAAAGTAAGTGAGCTTGGAAAGGACACGTGTGAGAAAGTACCAAGAGAGATTGAATGTTGAATGGCAAAAGGTAAGAGCAAATGATGTGAGGGGAGTGGGTGAGGAATGGTATGCATTTGGGGAAGCAGTGCAAAAGATGCATGTGGCATGAGAAAGATGGGAGGTGGAAAAATTAGAAAGGGTAGTCAGTGGTGGGATGAAGAAGTAAAGTTGTTAGTGAAAGAGAAAAGAGAGGCATTTGGACGATACTTACAAGGTAGGAGTGCAAATAACTGGGAGATGTACAAAAGAAGTGGCAAGAGGCCAAGAGGAAGGTGCTTTGGTTGAAGTAACAGAGTAACATTAAGCTTTAGGGGGAGAAAAAATATGTTTTGGAAGGTGGTAAATAATGTGCATAAAACAAGTGAACAAATGGGAACATCAGTCAAGGGGGTAAGGGGGAGAGTAATAACAAGTAGGGATGAAGTAAGGAGATGGAGTGAGCATTTTGAAGGTTTGTTGAATGTGTTTGATGAGAGAGTGGCTGATGTAGGGAGTTTTGGTTGGGGTGGTGTGCAAAGTGAGAGGGCCTTGGAGAATTGTTTAGTTAAGAGAGAAGAGGAAGTGAAAGCTTTGCAGAAGATGAAATCTGGCAAGGCAGCAGATTTGGATGGTCACAGTAAAATTTATCAAGAAAGGGGAAACTGTGTTGTTGATTGGTTGGTAAGGATATTCAATGTATGTATGGATCATGGTGAGGTGCCTGAGGATTGGCTGAATGAATGCATAGCACCACTTTACAAAGGCAAAGGGGATAAAGGTGAATGCTCAAACTACAGAGGTATAAGTTTGTCAAGTATTCCTGGGAAATTACATGGGAGGATACTGACTGAGAGGACGAAGGCATGTACACAGCATCAGACTGAAGAACAGCAGTGTGGTTTCAGAAGTGGTAGAGGATGTGTGGATCAGGTGTTTGCTTTGAAGAATGTGTGAGAAATACTTTGAAAAACAGATGGGTTTGTATGTAGCATGTCCCCATGGTTGTTTAATGTTTAAGGATGGGGGTGGTTAGGGAGGTGAATGCATGAGTTTTGGAGAGAGGGAAGAGTATGCTGTCTGTTGAGGATGAGAGGAGCTTGGAAGTAAGTCAGTTGTTGTTCGCTGATGATACAGCTCTGGTGGCTGATTCGAGAAAGAAACTGCAAAAGATGGTGACTGAGTTTGGAAAAGTGTATAAAAGGAGAATGTTGAGAGTAAATGTAAATAAGAGAAAGGTCAATAGGTTCAGTACAGTTGAGGGAAAAGTTAATTGGGAAGTAAGTTTGAATAGAGAAAAATTAGAGGAAGTGAAGTGTTTTTCATATCTGGGAGTGGACTTAGAAGGGTGGGGGAGGGGGCGAAGGTTCTGGGAGTGATGAAGAATGTGTGGAAGGAAAGAACATTATTTCCGAGAGCAAAACTGGGTAAGTTTGAGGGAATGGCAGTTTTTACGGTTGCGATACAAGGGATATGGATAGGGTTGTACAGAGGTGGGTGGATGTGTTGGAAAAGAAATGTTTGATGACAATATGTGGTGTGAAGTGGTTTGATCGAGTAAGTAATGAAAGGGTGAGAGAGATGTGTGGAAATAAAAAGAGTGTGGTTGAGAAAGCAGAAGAGGGTGTGTTGAAATGGTTTTGACATATGGAGAGAATAAGTGAGGAAAGTTTGACAAAAAGAGGATATATGTATCAGAGGTGGAAGGAACAAGAAGCAGGAGACCAAATTGGAGGAGGAAGGATGGAGTGAAAAAGATTTTGAGCAATTGGGGCCTGAACATACAGGAGGGTAAGAGGTGTGCAAGGAATAGAGTGAACTGGAACAATGTGGTATACTTGGGTTAACATGCTGTCAATGAACTGAACCAGGGCTTGTGAACGTCTGGGGTAAACCATGGAAATGTCATATCCGCTTACACTAGCTGTCATGTGTAATGCACTAAAATCACAGCTCCCTATCCACATCCAGGCCTCACAGACCTTCCATTATCATTATCATTATCATGGTGTATGCAATGGAGGCATGTAAGGAAAGGGATAAGTACAGATTCTTCAGTGGCCACCCCCTTGATATGAGTTCCTATAAGAAAAAGGCATCAGAGATACAGACAGATAGATGGATACAGGAGCTGTCAGAAGAATAAAACGTGTGCAAGTGGGTAGATAGGAGGGTGTGTGATTGCAGGTGAAGGTTGGTCTGATTTCACCAAGGGTGTTTAATTCACTTGTGGATGTGCTGATGAGGAAGATATATCCAAGGGTCTTGAACAAGGGGCAGGTATGCAGTCCACAGAGGGTAAGGGGCCTGGGAAAAGAGTTAGCTGCTCTTTGCTGATGACACAGCAATGGTGGTAAGTTCAAAACACAAACTATAGAAGTTGGTCTTTGAGTTTGGGAGTGTGTGTGAAATGAGAAATTTGAGAGCAAATGTGAATAAAAGCAAGATTATTAGATTTAGCAGTGCAAAGAGACAAATTAGTTGGGTATAAGGTTAAATAGAGAAAACTTGGAGAAATTTAAGTGTTTTAGATACCCAGGAGAGGACAGTAAAACAAATGGAATACAAAAGTGGAAGTAAGCCATAGGGTGGACAAGAGAGGAAAGGTTCTGGCAGCACTGAGGAATGTGTGGAAAGAGAGGTCACTATCTGGGAGAGTTAGAATGGCTATGTTTGCAGTATGGTAGTGCTAACAATGTCATATGGATGCCAGGTATGGGCTATTAATGTATGGAAGAGGGTAAATGTGCTAGAAATGAAATATCTGAGAACAATGTGTGCTGTGAAGAGGGTTGATCGAGTAAGTCATGATATGTTATGGAAGAACAGTAGTACAAGAAAATGGTATAGGGAGCTGAAAAGGGTGAGGTGAAATAATTTAGAAATATGGAAAGAATAAGTGAGGAAAGGCTGATAAAGAGGATATATGGGTTAGAAGCTGAAGAGACAAAACCGGAGATGGAAAGATGGAGAGAAAAAGGCTTCAAGTTTTCAGGGTGACAGGAATGCACAGGATAGAGAGAATTAAGCAATATAGTATACAGAAGAATATATTGCCAATGGACTGAACTACAGTTTAAGAAACACCCATGGGAAAGCAAGGAAAGGTCTGTTGGGGTTGGTTATGGATAGGGGGCTGTGGTTTTAGTGCACTACAATGACAGCTAGAGATTGGATGTGAGTGAATGAGGTTTTTTCTTCATCTGTTCCTAGTGCTACATCATTGACATGGTGAAAGGCAAACAAGTACGAAAGGAAGATCAATATATTAAGCTAAAGGTGAGGAAAAAGTTCAGAATGATACAAAATGTATCCTAGATTTCTCACAATTTTTTTGAAAACCCTAAATTACTCAAAAATCTCATTTCCAAATGAAAATGTTAAAAACTAAAATCATATTATCATGACAAAACTGTGGAAAAATGTTCAAAATTATGTAAAATATATTCCAAAACCACAGAATCTTATCAAATATATGAAGTACTTCCATACTTTCTCTAAAACTTTGCATTGTTTAAATGGTTATACAGAGAGAACTACAAATAACCAAAAACTTATAAAGTAGAAAACTGGGACAAATTCTTCATTTTGGGTAACAAGAAAATATAATGCTAGAAATAACAAAATGATATTTTTTTATATCAAATGAAAATAATGATATGAACTGGAAAATCAAATCCAGCTCCTATGTATGCACTATACTTGTAGCCAAAACCAGTGCGAAGAAGAGCTAGATGGGTGGTTCCACTCTAAGTGATGCTTCATGAATAAGGCACTTTAGACTAAATGTTTTTCCACTGCAGCACATTAGAGTTGAATCAGCCCTCAGTGGTACTGAATGTGTTTTTAAACTAAAGTCACACTAGGAGCCTCATTTCCACCAAATTTGAAATATTAATGGATGAAGCTGATCTTTTTCTGGTATAAGGGTTCTCATCTCTCAGATGGCAGAAAATTCGACAATGGAAAAATGTGGTATAGCAATGTTGGGAATCAGCACAACTGGGTACAATGATTTTGATATACTGCAACCACCTAAGCTACTACCATCTTTTAACTCTAACACAAACCAACTGAAAGTTGATGGAGAGAGATGGGTGATTATTGGTGCATATGCACCTGGGCATGAGAAGAAAGATCATGAGAGGCAAGTGTTTTGGGAGCAGCTGAATGAGTGTGTTAGTGGTTTTGATGCACGAGACCAGGTTATAGTGATGGGTGATTTGAATGCAAAGGTGAGTAATGTGGCAGTTGAGGGAATAATTGGTATACATGGGGTGTTCAGTGTTGTAAATGGAAATGGTGAAGAGCTTGTAGATTTATGTGCTGAAAAAGGACTGGTGATTGGGAATACCTGGTTTAAAAAGCGAGATATACATAAGTATACGTATGTAAGTAGGAGAGATGGCCAGAGAGCGTTATTGGATTACGTGTTAATTGACAGGCACGCGAAAGAGAGACTCTTGGATGTTAATGTGCTGAGAGGTGCAACTGGAGGGATGTCTGATCATTATCGTGTGGAGGCTAAGGTGAAGATTTGTATGGGTTTTCAGAAAAGAAGAGTGAATGTTGGGGTGAAGAGGGTGGTGAGAGTAAGTGAGCTTGGGAAGGAGACGTGTAAGGAAGTACCAGGAGAGACTGAGTACAGAATGGAAAAGGGTGAGAACAATGGAAGTAAGGGGAGTGGGGGAGGAATGGGATGTATTTAGGGAATCAGTGATGGATTGCGCAAAAGATGCTTGTGGCATGAGAAGAGTGGGAGGTGGGTTGATTAGAAAGGATAGTGAGTGGTGGGATGAAGAAGTAAGATTATTAGTGAAAGAGAAGAGAGAGGCATTTGGACAATTTTTGCAGGGAAATAATGCAATTGAGTGGGAGATGTATAAAAGAAAGAGACAGGAGGTCAAGAGAAAGGTGCAAGAGGTGAAAAAAAGGGCAAATGAGAGTTGGGGTGAGAGAGTATCATTAAATTTTAGGGAGAATAAAAAGATGTTCTGGAAGGAGGTAAATAAAGTGCGTACGACAAGGGAGCAAATGGGAACTTCAGTGAAGGGCGCTAATGGGGAGGTGATAACAAGTAGTGGTGATGTGAGAAGGAGATGGAGTGAGTATTTTGAAGGTTTGTTGAATGTGTTTGATGATAGAGTGGCAGATATAGGGTGTTTTGGTCGAGGTAGTGTGCAAAGTGAGAGGGTTAGGGAAAATGATTTGGTAAACAGAGAAGAGGTAGTAAAAGCTTTGTGGAAGATGAAAGCCGGCAAGGCAGCAGGTTTGGATGGTATTGCTGTGGAATTTATTAAAAAAGGGGGTGACTGTATTGTTGACTGGTTGGTAAGGTTATTTAATGTATGTATGACTCATGGTGAGGTGCCTGAGGATTGGCGGAATGCGTGCATAGTGCCATTGTACAAAGGCAAAGGGGATAAGAGTGAGTGCTCAAATTACAGAGGTATAAGTTTGCTGAGTATTCCTGGTAAATTATATGGGAGGGTATTGATTGAGAGGGTGAAGGAATGTACAGAGCATCAGATTCGGGAAGAGCAGTGTGGTTCCAGAAGTGGTAGAGGATGTGTGGATCAGGTGTTTGCTTTGAAGAATGTATGTGAGAAATACTTAGAAAAGCAAATGGATTTGTATGTAGCATTTATGGATCTGGAGAAGGCATATGATAGAGTTGATAGAGATGCTCTTTGGAAGGTATTAAGAATATATGGTGTGGGAGGCAAGTTGTTAGAAGCAGTGAAAAGTTTTTATCGAGGATGTAAGGCATGTGTACGTGTAGGAAGAGAGGAAAGTGATTGGTTCTCAGTGAATGTAGGTTTGCGGCAGGGGTGTGTGATGTCTCCATGGTTGTTTAATTTGTTTATGGATGGGGTTGTTAGGGAGGTGAATGCAAGAGTTTCGGAAAGAGGGGCAAGTATGAAGTCAGTTGTGGATGAGAGAGCTTGGGAAGGGAGTCAGTTGTTGTTCGCTGATGATACAGCGCTGGTGGCTGATTCATGTGAGAAACTGCAGAAGCTGGTGACTGAGTTTGGTAAAGTGTGTGAAAGAAGAAAGTTGAGAGTAAATGTGAATAAGAGCAAGGTTATTAGGTACAGTAGGGTTGAGGGTCAAGTCAATTGGGAGGTAAGTCTGAATGGAGAAAAACTGGAGGAAGTAAAGTGTTTTAGATATCTGGGAGTGGATCTGGCAGCGGATGGAACCATGGAAGCTGAAGTGAATCATAGGGTGGGGGAGGGGGCGAAAATCCTGGGAGCCTTGAAGAATGTGTGGAAGTCGAGAACATTATCTCGGAAAGCAAAAATGGCTATGTTTGAAGGAATAGTGGTTCCAACAATGTTGTATGGTTGCGAGGCGTGGGCTATGGATAGAGTTGTTCGCAGGAGGGTGGATGTGCTGGAAATGAGATGTTTGAGGACAATGTGTGGTGTGAGGTGGTTTGATCGAGTAAGTAATATAAGGGTAAGAGAGATGTGTGGAAATAAAAAGAGCGTGGTTGAGAGAGCAGAAGAGGGTGTTTGAAATGGTTTGGTCACATGGAGAGAATGAGTGAGGAAAGATTGACCAAGAGGATATATGTGTCGGAGGTGGAGGGAACGAGGAGAAGTGGGAGACCAAATTGGAGGTGGAAAGATGGAGTGAAAAAGATTTTGTGTGATCGGGGCCTGAACATGCAGGAGGGTGAAAGGAGGGCAAGGAATAGAGTGAATTGGATCGATGTGGTATACCGGGGTTGACGTGCTGTCAGTGGATTGAATCAGGGCATGTGAAGCGTCTGGGGTAAACCATGGAAAGTTGTGTGGGGCCTGGATGTGGAAAGGGAGCTGTGGTTTCGGGCATTATTGCATGGCAGCTCGAGACTGAGTGTGAACGAATGGGGCCTTTGTTGTCTTTTCCTAGTGCTACCTCGCACACATGAGGTGGGAGGGGGATGGTATTCCATGTGTGGCGAGGTGGCGATGGGAGTGAATGGGGGCAGACAGTGTGAATTGTGTGCATGGGTATATATGTATGTGTCTGTGTATGTATATATATGTGTACATTGAGATGTATAGGTATGTATATTTGCGTGTGTGGACGTGTGTGTATGTATACATTGTGTATGGGGGTGGGTTGGGCCATTTCTTTCGTCTGTTTCCTTGTGCTACCTCGCAAACGCGGGAGACAGCGACAAAGCAAAATAAATAATAAATAAAATAACAAACCAACATGATGTAACATGAGCCCAGTTGACTAGATGGTGCTGATGCTGCCCATGCCAGCTGACCACTGTGTCATTTCTCTGCTAGCATTCCCTGAGTAAGGACATATCATGTGCCACTTGTATAATTCTACCCTCGTGCCCAACCTTTACCAGTCACCACTATGCCTAAACATCCAACAGGCACTTCCACTACAAGAAGGGCAAGGAAGACCTATAACTTAGAGAAAAAGGTTAGATTAACCTGAATGTGGGTTTGGCAATTCAGCAGATGCTAGGTATTCAGGAGTTAACAATAGTAGCAACTACACCATCAAGAAGAAAGGTAAAACAATTAGGGAAGCTTTCTGTCAGCTCAAATATTTGGATACCATCGCAACACAACCTCTGCTAATATGAAAAAATTCCAAAACATGAAAAAGTTGGCTGAAAGTAGCACCACTGTACCAGAATGGCATGTAAAAATGAAAGTAGATGATAAGAAAGGGGTTGATCATTAGAGTTCATGCACCTGGCCATGAGAAGAAAGATGATGAAAAGCAAGTGTTCAGGGAGCAACTGTGTAAGTGACAGAAGTTTTGATGCAGAGACCAGCTATTAGTGATGGAAGGCAAATGGAAGAGATTGTAATGTGACAGTTGAAGACATAACTGGGGGACAAGGGGCATTCAGTGGTGTGCTAAAAAAGGTCTGGTGATTGGGAATATCTGATTTAAAAAGGAAATACACAAGCATATGTTGGTAAGTAGGAAAGATGGTAAGAAGGCATTTTTGGATTACATACTTATTCATTGGCAAGCAAAAGAGAGACTCTTGGATGTGAATGTGATGATAGGGGAAGCTGGTAAGATGTATGATCATTATCTGACAGAGGCAAGTGTGAAGATTTACATAGGTTTTCAAAAAAGAGGAAATGATATGAGAGTAGAGGGTGGTGAAAGTACAGGAGACTGGAAAAGTGACTTGCATGATGAAATATTACCAGTGACTGGGTGCAGAACAACAAAAGGTGAGTACATGAAACTAAGGGAGTGGGTAAGGACTGGGAGATATTTAAGGAAACAGTGCTAACAAATACAGCGCTGGTGGCTGATTCATGTGAGAAACTGCAGAAGCTGGTGACTGAGTTTCGTAAAGTGTGTGAAAGAAGAAAGTTAAGAGTAAATGTGAATAAGAGCAAGGTTATTAGGTACAGTAGGGTTGAGGGTCAAGTCAATTGGGAGGTACGTTTGAATGGAGAAAAACTGGAGGAAGTAAAGTGTTTTAGATATCTGGGAGTGGATCTGGCAGCGGATGGAACCAGTACGTTTGAATGGAGAAAAACTGGAGGAAGTAAAGTGTTTTAGATATCTGGGAGTGGATCTGGCAGCGGATGGAACCATGGAAGCGGAAGTGAATCATAGGGTGGGGGAGGGGGCAAAAATCCTGGGAGCCTTGAAGAATGTTTGGAAGTCGAGAACATTATCTCGGAAAGCAAAAATGGCTATGTTTGAAGGAATAGTGGTTCCAACAATGTTGTATGGTTGCGAGGCGTGGGCTATGGATAGAGTTGTGTGCAGGAGGGTGGATGTGCTGGAAATGAGATGTTTGAGGACAATATGTGGTGTGAGGTGGTTTGATCGAGTAAGAAATGTAAGGGTAAGAGAGATGTGTGGAAATAAAAAGAGCGTGGTTGAGAGAGCAGAAGAGGGTGTTTTGAAATGGTTTGGGCACATGGAGAGAATGAGTGAGGAAAGATTGACCAAGAGGATATATGTGTCAGAGGTGGAGGGAACGAGGAGAAGTGGGAGACCAAATTGGAGGTGGAAAGATGGAGTGAAAAAGATTTTGAGTGATCGGGGCCTGAACATGCAGGAGGGTGAAAGGCGGGCAAGGAATAGAGTGAATTGGATCGATGTGGTATACCGGGGTCGACGTGCTGTCAATGGACTGAATCAGGGCATGTGAAGCATCTGGGGTAAACCATGGAAAGTTGTGTGGGGCCTGGATGTGGAAAGGGAGCTGTGGTTTCGGGCATTATTACATGACAGCTAGAGACTGAGTGTGAACGAATGGGGCCTTTGTGTCTTTTCCTAGCGCTACCTCACACACATGAGGGGGGAGGGGGATGTTATTCCATGTGTGGCGAGGTGGCGATGGGAAAAAATAAAGGCAGACAGTATGAATTATGTACATGTGTATATATGTATATGTCTGTGTGTGTATATATATGTGTACATTGAGATGTATAGGTATGTATATTTGCGTGTGTGGATGTGCATGTATATACATGTGTATGGGGGTGGGTTGGGCTATTTCTTTCATCTGTTTCCTTGCGCTACCTTGCAAACGCGGGAGACAGCGACAAAGCAAAATAATAATAATAAAATAGTGCTGACAAATGTGGGGGAAGTGTGCGGCATGTGGAAGATGGGAGATGCAGAGAAGAAAGGGTAATGAGTGGTGGGATGACAAAGTAAAATTGTTAGTGAAAGAAAAAAGAGCAGTGCATGGGCAGTACAAAAAAAAAAAAAGAGCAGGATATCAAGACTAACATGCAGGTGGGATGAAAATGAGGGAAAATGAGACAGGGTGAAACAGTATCAGCAAACTTTACAGAGAATACAGATTTTTCTCACCTGTATCATTTCCTCTTTTTCAAAAACATCTAAAAATCCAATTTTGCACAATCATCAACTAGTATATAATCCAACGTTGCCTAATATCCATCTTTCCTAATCACCAATGTACAATATACCTGTGTATGTCGCTCTTCCTGTACCTGTTATTCTTCATCACCAGTTCTTTTTTCAGCACAACTCCCCAAGCTGTTCTCAATTTCTATTCATCTTATTGAATGCCTTATGTCCTCCAGTTTTAATCTCAACTGGATAATTTACATTTTTTGTGAAATTCTAATGTACAATGCATAAAGCATAATATGGAGAACACTAATCTACAGAATTGATACCATCACCTATCATTTAAATCGCAATTGATACCTTTTGGGGAAGCATCTTTAGGTCTACTGTGGCATCAAAATGGTGAGGTAAATTTTCTAGCATTCTATAAATAACATAAACTGTGTTGAGGTGGTGAGATATAGCCATAAGGTAAACTTTCCAGCATTCTATAATATTATATATTTACCATACTTAGTCGCTGTCTCCTGCATTAGCAAGGTAGCGCAAGGAAACAGATGAAAGAATGGCCCAACCCACCCAAATACACATATACATACATAAACACCTACACATGCACATATACATACCTATACATTTTAATTTTTATTATTATCATTTTGCTTTGTCGCTGTCTCCCGCGTTAGCGAGGCAGCGCAAGGAAACAGACGAAAGAATGGCCCAACCCACCCACATACACATGTATATACATACACGTCCACACACGCAAATATACATACCTATACATCTCAACGTATACATATATATACACACAGACATATACATATATACACATGTACATAATTCATACTGTCTGCCTTTATTCAATCCCATCGCCACCCCGCCACACATGAAATAATAACTCCCTCCCCGCATGTGCACGAGGTAGCACTAGGAAGACAACAAAAGCCACATTCGTTCATACTCAGTCTCTAGCTGTCATGTAATAATGCACCGAAACCACAGCTCCCTTTCCACATCCAGGCCTCACACAACTTTCCATGGTTTACTCCAGACGCTTCACATGCCCTGGTTCAATCCACTGACAGCACGTAGACCCCGGTATACCACATTGTTCCAATTCACTCTATTCTTTGCACGCCTTTCACCCTCCTGCATGTTCAGGCCCCGATCACTCAAAATCTTTTTCACTCCATCTTCCCACCTCCAATTTGGCCTTCCACTTCTCCTTATTCCCTCCACCTCTGACACATATATCCTCTTGGTCAATCTTTCCTCACTCATTCTCTCCATGTGACCAAACCATTTCAAAACACTCTTTTCTGCTCTCTCAACCACGCTCTTTTTATTACCACATATCTCTCTTACCCTTACATTACTTACTCAATCAAACCATCTCACACAACATATTGTCCTCAAACATCTCATTTCCAACACATCCACCCTCCTGCGCACAACTCTATCCATAGCCCACGCCTCGCAACCATACAACATTGTTGGAACCACTATTCCTTCAAACATACACATTTATGCTTTCCGAGATAATGTTCTCGACTTCCAAACATTCTTCAAGGCTCCCAGAATTTTCGCCACCTCCCCCACCCTATGATTCACTTCCGGTTTCATGGTTCCATCCACTGCCAGATCCACTCCAAGATATCTAAAAACACTTCACTTCCTCCAGTTTTTCTCCATTCAAACTTACCTCCCAATTGACTTGACCCTCAACCCTACTGTACCTAATAACCTTGCTCTTATTCACATTTACTCTCAACTTTCTTCTTTCACACACTTTACCAAACTCAGTCACCAGCTTCTGCAGTTTCTCACATAAATCAGCCACCAGCGCTGTATCATCAGCGAACAACAACTGACTCACTTCCCAAGCTCTCTCATCCACAACAGACTACATACTTGCCCCTCTTTCCAAAACTCTTGCATTCACCTCCCTAACAACTCCATCCATAAACAAATTAAACAACCATGGAGACATCACACATCCCTGCCGCAAATCTACATTCACTGAGAACCAATCACTTTCCTCTCTTCCTACACGTACACATGCCTTACATCCTTGATAAAAGCTTTTCACTGCTTCTGACTACTTGCCTCCCACACCATATATTCTTAATACCTTCCACAGAGCATCTCTATCAACTCTATCATATGCCTTCTCCAGATCCATAAATGCCACATACAAATCCATTTGCTTTTCTAAGTATTTCTCACATACATTCTTCAAAGCAAACACCTGATCCACACATCCTCTACCACTTCTGAAACCACACTGCTCTTCCCCAATCTGATGCTTTGTACATGCCTTCACCCTCTCAATCATTACCCTCCCATATAATTTCCCAGGAATACTCAACAAACTTATACCTCTGTAATTTGAGCACTCACTCTTATCCCCTTTGCCTTTGTACAATGGCACTATGCAAGCATTCCACCAATCCTCAGGCACCTCACCATGAATCATACATACATTAAATAACCTTACCAACCAATCAACAATACAATCACCCGTTTTTTAATAAATTCCACTGCAATGCCATCCAAACCCGCCACCTTGCTGGCTTTCATCTTCCACAAAGCTTTCACTACCTCTTCTATGTTACCAAACCATTCTCCCTCCACCTCTCACTTCGCAAACCTCCTCGACCAAAACACACTATATCTGCCACTCTATCATCAAACACATTCAACAAACCTTCTAAGTACTCACTCCATCTCCTCACTTCACCACTACTTGTAATTACCTCCCCAATAGCCCCCTTCACCGATGTTCCCATTTGTTCTCTTGTCTTACGCACTTTATTTACCTCCTTCCAAAACATCTTTTTATTCTCCCTAAAATTTAATGATGCTCTCTCACCCCAACTCTCATTTGCCCTCGTTTTCACCTCTTGCACCATTCTCTTGACTTCCTACCACTTTCTTTTATACATCTCCCACTCATTCACACTACTTCCCTGCAATAATTGTCCAAACGCCTCTCTCTTTTTCACTAACAATCTTACTTCTTCAACCCACCACTCACTACCCTTTCTAATCTGCCCACCTCCTACTTTTCTCATGCCACAAGCATCTTTTGCACAAGCCATCACTGCTTCTCTAAATACATCCCCCACTCCTCTTACGTCATTTGCTCTCACCTTTTTCCATTCTGCTCTCAATCTCTCCTATTACTTCCTCACACAAGTCTCCTCTCTAAGCTCATTTTCTCTCACCACTCTCTTCACCCCAAAATTCTCTCTTCTTTTCTGAAAACCTCTACAAATCTTCACATTCTATGTATAACAAAAACTGTGTAGGAGTAGTGAGATATAGCTTTAAGGTAAACCTCCCAATATTCTTCAAATAACATAAAAATTGTGTTGGGTGGAGATATAGCTATGAGGTAAATCTTCCAATAAACTATAAATAATAAATAAACTGTGTTGGGTGGTGAGATATAGCTATGAGGTAAACCTTCCAACAGTCTATAAATAACATAAAAGCTGTGTCGGGGTGGTGAGATAAAGCTATGTCTAAAAAATCATAATGATTAAGAAAAGCATCCAAGTAAGTAGTCTATCACCCAGTCAGCTATGATACAGCTAAACATAAAATCTACAAATTTCATCACCCACCTTATAAAAGTTGAAAACTAAGTCAAGTTCACAGACATTGTGGAAGTACTCATTGAGCACCTCAACAAAGTTATGTATGGCTTCTAGGTATGCGAGATTGTTGTCAGCAATGTCTACACAGATGCAAAAATATAGACCAGCATAACGTCGATACACAATCTTGAAATTACGAAACTGTAAGAAAACAATAAGTTTTGAAGTTTTGAAATGAATGAAGATAGTACAAAGAAGATACAGTAAATTGTCATTAAAATCATTCTACATGTTTTCTACTTCTACTGAATAGACTTAATATTAGTGAGTTTATGCTATAAGGACTGCTTCAGCTCATACACTGCTGATATCATCATTCTTTTCATAAAAATCTAAATAGCTTACCATCAATCTACATCCACAGACATGTAAATTTTCTCAATGTACAGTTAACAAAACATTCTTTATGCCCCTCTGTGCTGGCCAATATATGAATAATCTAAATCTTATTTGTGCACCTACAGGTGGTAAGGAGTAATATACATACAGAGACATGTACAGTTAACATCATTAGCAATGTTTTTGCTTTACAACAAAGAAAGAGCTTGGCTTAAAAACTGTATGAAGGGGAAGGGAGATGATGTCAGAGGGGAGATGAAGAAGGTGGAGAGGTGCAATGGAGGGAAAATGATATGGGAGGAAAAATTATGCAAAGATAGCTCTGACATCCTCATCAGGTGACTCTTCACCCACTGAGCTCTCCTAGAGCTTATAATGGTCCATGAACTAGTCTTCCATACATAAATTGAAATGGAAAAATTTCATAGAGTTCAGTGTGGTCTCCCAGAAAGCAACCTACAGTGGAGCAAGATGATGAGACCACTCCTTTGGCTGCTCTATGGTTATACTCATATTTTTGTTTTCATGTGCCATTAGATCTCACATAATCCATTGAACACTGGGTGGTAAAGGGGTCATCCTCAGTCCCTAAGTGAACAATACATGAAGTGTCTTGTCCTTTGATGAAAAGGTGTGCCGAGTCCCTTTGTTACTTTGTATCAGTTTTGGTATATCAATTCAACAACACATCCCCAACACTTTGACCATCATGGAAAAATTCCCAAGCATGAGGACTAACTGATCCTGCAATGTCAACTACTACTCTTTGGATATGCTCAGAGATCACTCATAATGGTTGTCATAAAAACTATCTCACTATCCCAAAGATAACAGTACTCTAGTATGTCACATGACCTATTGATTTTAGGGACCAAAACTGGCTGGAAGAATGATAAATTTTCTTGGGTCTTCTTTGCTCCAATGTGTCAGCCAAGGAAAGAAAAATTACCCAGCCAGAAGACCTCTTATCTAGACTAAAAAGATGTGGCAACAGGTACAGTGACTTCAGTAATGTGAAAAGCTTCAGGCACATCCTCTTTTTAATCACAAAGTTCATCTGAATCTCATTAAGACCTTTTGAAAGAGATGAATCATACCACGTTCCTGGTGGACTCCATGGCTCTTAGCTATTTCACTGGAACTTGTTACTTGTAAGAGAACACAAGTAGTTAGTTTACTGGAACTTGTTACTTTTAACATACTATGACTAGTTAGTTCACTGGAACTTGCTACTTGTAAGAGAATAAAAGTAGTTAGTCAACTGGAACTAGTTACTTTTAACAGAATATGACTAGTTAGTTCACTGAATCAAGGTACTTATAACATAATATGACTGGTTAGTTCACTGGAGCTTGATATTTGTTGCAAAACATGAATAAAAGAGCCTTTTCTGCCAGTTAGGTTATAACAGCTGATGTTTGGTTTCTGACATCAACTAAGCAACAGTCCTTCACACCTGCAATGTTTCTCATGATAAGGCATGACAGCAATGGTGGTGTTCCCTACATCAAATGGTGTGGAAAAAATCATTACCTCAGGATAGCACTTTAACAGTGCCATTAACTGACTGGTTCTGTATATGTCTGCTGGTGAGAGTGTTGTCTGAACTAGTTTCTCGCTGATCATATGGGCACATGAACCACTATCATGTAAGCACTTAACTTTGATGTTACCACAGACTTGGGTTGTACAAGGAGAGACTCAAAGAAGGCTGAGGCAGCTGCGCCTAATAAAAAAGTACAAATTCTGACAGTAGAAAAAGAAAAAAATCTGTTATGCTGCATCACCAATCACTCTTGAAAGGCAGTGGCCTGTTGTACTGCACTAGTGGAGACCTGACGTGTACTAGTCATCTTAATAGGGGCCCGGTCTACTGCTGCAGAAGTATTTCTGGTCCTAGTTTCTAAACTAAACACTAGTAATTCCCCTGTGAATTTGTTTTGTGCCACTTGCACCACCACAGAGCCTTTCCATGCTCTGGTTTATTGGTTGGGGCAAGCTTCTTTACGCCTTAAACTGGTCTCACAGAAATGGCAAATTTTTTTGTTAGCTGATGTGGCAAGGGCAAGTGAATGTCCTTATCAGGGTCATCATCTCATGTATTGCAAAGGAAGGAGGTAAATAATGTGCATAAGACAAGAGAACAAATGGGAACACTGGTGAAGGGGGCAGGAGGGGAAGCGATAACTGATAGTAATGAAGTGAGGAGGAGAGGGAGTGACTATTTTGAAGGTTTGTTCAATGTGTTTGATGATAGAGTGGCAGATGTAGGGTGTTTGGTCTGGGTGGTGTGTGAAATGAAAGAGTCAGGGAGAATAGTTTCGAGAAGAGGTGGTGAAAGCCTCGAAGAAGATGAAATCCAGCAAGGGCAGCGGGGTTAAAAGGTATTGCAGTAGAATTTATCAAGAAAGGGGATGTGTTTTTGAAAGGTTGGTAAGGATATCCAATGTATAAATGGATCACGGTGAAGTGCCTGAGGATTGGCAGAATTTATGTATAGTGCCATTATACAAAGGCAAAGGGGGTAAAGGTGAGTGTTCAAACTACAGAGGCATAAGTTTATTGAGTATTCCTGGAAAATTGTAGGGAAGGGTATTGAATGAAACGGTGAAGGCATATACAGAGCATCAGATTGGGGAGGAGTAGTGTGGTTTTAGTAGTGGTAGAGGATGTGTGGATCACGTGTTCACTTTAAAGAATATATGCAAGAAATACTAAGAAAAACAGATGGAACTGTATGTAGCATTTATGGTTCTGGAGAAGGCATATGATAGGGTTGATAGATACGCTTTGTGGAAGGTCTTAAGAATATATGGTGTGGGAGATAAGCTGCTGGAAGCAGTAAAAAGTTTTTATCAAGGGTGTTAGGCATGTGTTCGAGTAGGAAGAGAGGAGAGTGATAGGTTCCCAGTGATGGTCACTCTGCAGCAGGGGTGTGTGACGTCCCCATGGATGTTCAATGTTTATGGATGGAGTGGTTAGGGAGATAAATGCATGAGTTTTGGAGACAGGGGCAAGTATGCAGTCAGTTGGAGATGAGAGGGCCTCGGAAAGTAGTCTACCATTGTTCGCCAATGATACAATACTGGTGGCTGATTCAAGTGAGATACTGCAAAAGTTGGTGACCAAGTTTGGAAAAATGTGTGAAAGGAAAAATCTGAGTTATTTGAGGTTATTAGGCTCAGCAAGGTTAAAGGATGAGTTAGTTGGGTCGTAAGTTTGAATGGAGAAAAATTGGAGGAAGTGAAGTTTTTTTTAGATATCTGGGAATGAACTTGGCAGCAAATAGAACCATGGAAGTGGAAGTGAGTCATGAGGTGTGGGAGGGGGGCCAAGGTTCTAGGAACAGCGAAGAATGTGTGGAAAAAGAGAATGTTATCTTGGAGACCAAAAATAGGCATGTTTGAAGGAATAGCAGTTCCAACAATATTATATGGATGCGATGCATGGGCCATAGATAGGGTTGTACGGAGAAGAGTGATGTGTTGGAAATGAAATGTTTGAGGACAATAAGTGGTGTAAGGTGGTTTGAGTGAATAAGTAATGAAAGGGTATGAGAGATGTGTGGTAGTAAAAAGAGTGTGGTTGAGACAGCAGAAGATGGTGTGTTGAAATGGTTTAGACATATGAAACGAATGAGTGAGGAAAGGTTGACAAAAAGGATATATGTGTCAGAGGAGGAAGGAACAAGGAGAAGCAGAAGACCAAATTGGAGGTGAAAGGATGAAGCAAAAAAGATTATGAACAATCAGGAAGGACCTGAACATGTTCTGTCAATGGACTGAACTAGGCCATTGTGAAATGGGGTAAACCATGGAAAGGTCTGTGGAGCCTGGATGTGGATAAGGAGTTATGGTTTCAGTGCATTACACATGACAGCTAGAGACTGAGCGTGAATGAATGTGACCTTTTTTTGTCTGTTTTCCAGGCACTACACTGATGCAGGGGGGCGGCAATGCTGTTTCCTGTGGGGCATGGTGGCATCAGGAATGGATGAAGGCAAGAGAGTGAATATGTACATGTGTTGGGGTGAAGAGGGTGGTGAGAGTAAGTGAGCTTGTGAAGGAGACCTGTGTGAGGAAGTACCAGGAGAGACTGAGTACAGAATGGAAAAAGGTGAGAACAAAGGAGGTAAGGGGAGTGGAGGAGGAATGGGATGTATTTAGGGAAGCAGTGATGGCTTGCACAAAAGAAGCTTGTGGCATGAGAAGCGTGGGAGGTGGGTTGATTAGAAAGGGTAGTGAGTGGTGGGATGAAGAAGTAAGATTTTAGGGAAAGAGAAGAGAGAGGCATTTGGATGATTTTTGCGAGAAAAAAATGCAAATGAGTGGGAGATGTATAAAAGAAAGAGGCAGGAGGTCAAGAGAAAGGTGCAAGAGGTGAAAAAGAGGGCAAATGAGAGTTGGGGAGAGAGAGTATCATTAAATTTTAGGGAGAATAAAAAGATGTTCTGGAAGGAGGTAAATAAAATGCGTAAGACAAGGGAGCAAATGGGAACTTCAGTGAAGGGGGCTAATGGGGAGGTGATAACAAGTAGTGGTGATGTGAGAAGGAGATGGAGTGAGTATTTTGAAGATTTGTTCAATGTGTTTGATGATAGAGTGGCAGATATAGGGTGTTTTGGTCGAGGTGGTGTTCAAAGTGAGAGGGTTAGGGAAAATGATTTGGTAAAGAGAGAAGAGGTAGTAAAAGCTTTGCGGAGGATGAAAGCCGGCAAGGCAGCAGGTTTGGATGGTATTGCAGTGGAATTTATTAAAAAAGGGGGTGACTGTATTGTTGACTGGTTGGTAAGGTTATTTAATGTATGTATGATTCATGGTGAGGTGCCTGAGGATTGGCGGAATGCGTGCATAGTGCCATTGTACAAAGGCAAAGGGGATAAGAGTGAGTGCTCAAATTACAGAGGTATAAGTTTATTGAGTATTCCTGGTAAATTATATGGGAGGGTATTGATTGAGAGGGTGAAGGCATGTACAGAGCATCAGATTGGGGAAGAGCAGTGTGGTTTCAGAAGTGGTGGAGGATGTGTGGATCAGGTGTTTGCTTTGAAGAATGTATGTGAGAAATACTTCGAAAAGCAAATGGATTTGTATGTAGCATTTATGGATCTGGAGAAGGCATATGATAGAGTTGATAGAGATGCTCTGTGGAAGGTACTAAGAATATATGGTGAGGGAGGCAAGTTGTTAGAAGCAGTGAAAAGTTTTTATCAAGGATGTAAGGCATGTGTACGTGTAGGAAGAGAGGAAAGTGATTGGTTTTCAGTGAATGTAGGTTTGCGGCAGGGGTGTGTGATGTCTCCATGGTTGTTTAATTTGTTTATGGATGGGGTTGTTAGGGAGGTAAATGCAAGAGTTTTGGAAAGAGGGGCAAGTATGAAGTCTGTTGGGGATGAGAGAGCTTGGGAAGTGAGTCAGTTGTTGTTCGCTGATGATACAGCGCTGGTGGCTGATTCATGTGAGAAACTGCAGAAGCTGGTGACTGAGTTTGGTAAAGTGTGTGAAAGAAGAAAGTTAAGAGTAAATGTGAATAAGAGCAAGGTTATTAGGTACAATAGGGTTGAGGGTCAAGTCAATTGGGAGGTAAGTTTGAATGGAGAAAAACTGGAGGAAGTAAAGTGTTTTAGATATCTGGGAGTGGATCTGGCAGTGGATGGAACCATGGAAGTGGAAGTGAATCATAAGGTGGGGGAGGGGGCAAAAATCCTGGGAGCCTTGAAGAATGTTTGGAAGTCGAGAACATTATCTCGGAAAGCAAAAATGGGTATGTTTGAAGGAATAGTGGTTCCAACAATGTTGTATGGTTGCGAGGCGTGGGCTATGGATAGAGTTGTGGACAGGAGGGTGGATGTGCTGGAAATGAGATGTTTGAGGACAATATGTGGTGTGAGGTGGTTTGATCAAGTAAGTAATGTAAGGGTAAGAGAGATGTGTGGAAATAAGAAGAGTGTGGTTGAGAGAGCAGAAGAGGGTGTTTTGAAATGGTTTGGGCACATGGAGAGAATGAGTGAGGAAAGACTGACCAAGAGGATATATGTGTCAGAGGTGGAGGGAACGAGGAGAAGTGGGAGACCAAATTGGAGGTGGAAAGATGGAGTGAAAAAGATTTTGAGTGATCGGGGCCTGAACATGCAGGAGGGTGAAAGGCAGGCAAGGAATAGAGTGAATTGGATCGATGTGGTATACAGGGGTCAACGTGCTGTCAATGGATTGAATCAGGGCATGTGAAGCGTCTGGGGTAAACCATGGAAAGTTGTGTGAGGCCTGGATGTGGAAAGGGAGCTGTGGTATCGGGCATTATTGCATGACAGCTAGAGACTGAGTGTGAACGAATGGGGCCTTTGTTGTCTTTTCCTAGCGCTACTTCGCACACATGAGGGGGGAGGGGGATGTTATTCCATGTGTGGTGAGGTGGCGATGGGAATAAATAAAGGCAGACAGTATGAATTATGTACATGTGTATATATGTATATGTCTGAGTGTGTATATATATGTGTACATTGAGATGTATAGGCATGTATATTTGCGTGTGTGGACGTGTATGTATATACATGTGTATGGGGGTGGGTTGGGCCATTTCTTTCGTCTGTTTCCTTGCGCTACCTCGCAAACATGGGAGACAGCGACAGAGCAAAATAAATATAATAATAAATATGTACTTATACATACACTTTTTTTTATTATTGTTTTGCTTTGTCGCTGTCTCCTGCGTTTGCGAGGTAGCGCAAGGAAACAGACGAAAGAAATGGCCCAACCCACCTCCATACACATGTATATACACACACGTCCACACACGCAAATATACATACCTATACATCTCAATGTACACATGTATATACACACACAGACACATACATATATACCCATGCACACAATTCACACTGTCTGCCTTTATTCATTCCCATCGCCACCTCACCACACATGGAATACCATCCCCCTCCCCCCTCATGTGTGCGAGGTAGCGCTAGGAAAAGACAACAAAGCCCTCATTCGTTCACACTCAATCTCTAGCTGTCATGCAATAATGCCCGAAACCACAGCTCCCTTTCCACATCCATGCCCCACACATCTTTCCATGGTTTACCCCAGACGCTTCACATGCCCTGATTCAATCCACTGACAGCACGTCAACCCCGGTATACCACATTGATCCGATTCACTCTATTCCTTGCCCGCCTTTCACCCTCCTTCATGTTCAGGCCCCGATCACTCAAAATCTTTCACTCCATCTTTCCACCTCCAATTTGGTCTCCCACTTCTCCTTGTTCCCTCCACCTCCGACACATATATCCTCTTGGTCAATCTTTCCTCACTCATTCTCTCCATGTGCCCAAACCATTTCAAAACACCCTCTTCTGCTCTCTCAACAACGCTCTTTTTATTTCCACACATCTCTCTTACCCTTACATTACTTACTCGATCAAACCACCTCACACTACACATTGTCCTCAAACATCTCATTTCCAGCACATCCACCCTCCTGTGCACAACTCTATCCATAGCCCACGCCTCGCAACCATACAAAATTGTTGGAACCACTATTCCTTCAAACATACCCATTTTTGCTTTCCGAGATAATGTTCTCGACTTCCACACATTCTTCAAGGCTCCCAGGATTTTCGCCCCCTCCCCCACCCTATGATTCACTTCCGCTTCCATGGTTCCATCCACTGCCAGATCCACTCCCAGATATCTAAAACACTTTACTTCCTCCAGTTTTTCTCCATTCAAACTTACCTCCCAATTGACTTGACCCTCAACCCTACTGTACCTAATAACCTTGCTCTTATTCACATTTACTCTTAACTTTCTTCTTTCACACACTTTACCAAACTCAGTCACCAGCTTCTGCAGTTTCTCACATGAATCAGCCAATAGTGCTGTATGTATATATTTGCATATATGGGTAGATGAGCCTTTCTTTGCCTGTTTCCTGGCACTATCTCACTGAAGCGGGACACATCAGACAAGCATAATAAATAAATATATATAGATAGATAGATAGATACACATTTTTTCATAAATACTCACCATTTCCCCATTAGTGAGGTAGAGTCAAGAATAGAGGACTGAGCTTTAGAGGAAAAAATCCTCACTTGACCCCCTTCTCTGTTCCTTCTTTTGAAAAAGTAAAAACTGGAGGGAAGGATTTCCAGCCCTTTGCTCTATCCTTTAGTCGCCTTCTACAACTTGCAAGAAATACACGGGAAGTAATATTTCTCCCCTAACCCAAGGGATAATAAACATTCATACATTTCATCATTTATTCATTCATTTACTATACTTGACCACCATTTCCCGCATTAGCAAGTTTGTGTCAGGAAACAGACGAAGAAAGAGTAATCTCCTAAATCTATTTATTATCATTTATTCTGCTTTGTCGCTGTCTCCCACGTTAGCGAGGTAGCACAAGGAAACAGACGAAAGAATGGCCCAACCCACCCACATACACATGTATATACATAAATGTCCACACACGCAAATATACATACCTACACATCTTAATGTATGCATATATATACACACACAGACACATACATATATACACATGTACATAATTTATAGTCCTCCTTTATTCATTCCCATCACCACCCTGCCACACATGGAATAACATCCCCCTCCCCCCTCATGTGTGCGAGGTAGCGCTAGGAAAAGACAACAAAGGCCCCATTCGTTTACAGTCTCTAGCTGTCATGTAATAATGCACCAAAACCACAGCTCCCTTTCCACATCCAGGCCCCACACAACTTTCCATGGTTTACCCCAGACACTTCACATGCCCTGATTCAATCCATTGACATCACATCGACCCCAATATACCACATCATTCCAATTCACTCTATTCCTTGCACGTCTTTCACCCTCCTGCATGTTCAGGCCCCGATCACTCACAATCTTTTTCACTCCATCTTTCCACCTCCAATTTGGTCTCCCACTTCTCCTCATTCCCTCCACCTCTGACACATATATCCTCTTGGTCAATCTTTCCTCACTCATTCTCTCCATGTGACCAAACCATTTCAAAACACCCTCTTCTGCTCTCTCAACCATGCTCTTTTTATTTCCACACATCTCTCTTACCCTTACATTACTTACTTGATCAAACCACCTCACACCACATATTGTCCTCAAACATCTCATTTCCAGCACATCCACCCTCCTGCGCACAACTCTATCCATAGCCCACGCCTCGCAACCATACAACATTGTTGGAACCACTATTCCTTCAAACATACCCATTTTTGCTTTCCGAGATAATGTTCTCGACTTCCACACATTCTTCAAGGCTCCCAGGATTTTCGCCCCCTCCCCCACCCTATGATTCACTTCCGCTTCCATGGTTCCATCCACTGCCAGATCCACTCCCAGATATCTAAAACACTTTACTTCCTCCAGTTTTTCTCCATTCAAACTTACCTCCCAATTGACTTGACCCTCAACCCTACTGTACCTAATAACCTTGCTCTTATTCACATTTACTCTTAACTTTCTTCTTTCACACACTTTACCAAACTCAGTCACCAGCTTCTGCAGTTTCTCACATGAATCAGCCAATAGCGCTGTATGTATATATTTGCATATATGGGTAGATGGGCCTTTCTTTGTCTGTTTCCTGGCACTATCTCACTGAAGCGGGACACATCAGACAAGTATAATAAATAAATATATATAGATAGATAGATAGATTATCCCTGGGGATAGGGGATTAAGAATACTTCCCACGTATTCCCTGCGTGTCGTAGAAGGCGACTAAAAGGGGAGGGAGCGGGGGGCTGGAAATCCTCCCCTCTCAGTTTTTTTTTTTTTTTTTTTTTCAATTTTCCAAAAGAAGGAACAGAGAATTGGGACAGGTGAGGGTATTCCCTCAAAGGCCCAGTCCTCTGTTCTTAACGCTACCTCGCTAATGCGGGAAATGGCGAATAGTTTGAAAGAAAGAAAGAAAGATAGATAGATACACATTTTTTCATAAATACTCACCATTTCCCCATTAGTGAGGTAGAGTCAAGAATAGAGGACTGAGCTTTAGAGGAAAAAATCCTCACTTGACCCCCTTCTCTGTTCCTTCTTTTGAAAAAGTAAAAACTGGAGGGAAGGATTTCCAGCCCTTTGCTCTATCCTTTAGTCGCCTTCTACAACTTGCAAGAAATACACGGGAAGTAATATTTCTCCCCTAACCCAAGGGATAATAAACATTCATACATTTCATCATTTATTCATTCATTTACTATACTTGATCACCATTTCCCGCATTAGCAAGTTTGTGTCAGGAAACAAATGAAGAAAGAGTAATCTCCTAAATCTATTTATTATCATTTATTCTGCTTTGTCGCTGTCTCCCACGTTAGCGAGGTAGCGCAAGGAAACAGACGAAAGAATGGCCCAACCCACCCACATACACATGTATATACATAAATGTCCACACATGCAAATATACATACCTACACATCTTAATGTATGCATATATATACCTCGCAAACGCGGGAGACAGCGAGAAAGTATAAAAAAAAAAAAAAAAAAAAAAAAAAATATATACACACACAGACACATACATATATACACATGTACATAGTTCATAGTCCTCCTTTATTCATTCCCATCACCACCCCGCCACACATGGAATAACATCCCCCTCCCCCCTCATGTGTGCGAGGTAGCGCTAGGAAAAGACAACAAAGGCCCCATTCGTTTACAGTCTCTAGCTGTCATGTAATAATGCACCAAAACCACATCTCCCTTTCCACATCCAGGTCCCACACAACTTTCCATGGTTTACCCCAGACACTTCACATGCCCTGATTCAATCCACTGACAGCACATCGACCCCAATATACCACATCATTCCAATTCACTCTATTCCTTGCACGTCTTTCACCCTCCTGCATGTTCAGGCCCCGATCACTCAAAATCTTTTTCACTCCATCTTTCCACCTCCAATTTGGTCTCCCACTTCTCCTCATTCCCTCCACCTCTGACACATATATCCTCTTGGTCAATCTTTCCTCACTCATTCTCTCCATGTGACCAAACCATTTCAAAACACCCTCTTCTGCTCTCTCAACCATGCTCTTTTTATTTCCACACATCTCTCTTACCCTTACATTACTTACTTGATCAAACCACCTCACACCACATATTGTCCTCAAACATCTCATTTCCAGCACATCCACCCTCCTGTGCACAACTCTATCCATAGCCCACGCCTCGCAACCATACAACATTGTCAGAACCACTATTCCTTCAAACATACCCATTTTTGCTTTCTGAGATAATGTTCTCGACTTCCAAACATTTTTCAAGGCTCCCAGAACTTTTGCCCCCTCCCCCACCCTATGATTCACTTCCGCTTCCATGGTGCCATGCGCTACCAGATGTATGTATATATTTGCGTATATAATTTCCCAGTAATACTCAACACACTTATACCTCTGAAATCTGAGCACTCACCTTTATCACCTTGGCCTTTGTACAATGGCTCTAAGCAAGCATTCCGCCCATCCTCAGGCACCTCACCATGAGTCATACATACAACAAATAATCTTACCAACCAGTCAACAATACAGTCACCCCCTTTTTTAATAAGTTCCACTGCAATACCATCCAAAACCGCTGCCTTGCCAGCTTTCATCTTACGCAAAGCTTTTACTACCTCTTCTCTGTTTGCCAAATCATTCTCCCTAACCCTCTCACTTTGCACACCACCTTGACCAAAACACTCTATATCTGCCACTCTATCATCAAACACATTCAACAAACCTTCAAAATACTCGCTCCTTCTCTTTCTCACATCACCACTACTTGTTATCACCTTCCCTTTAGCCCCCTCTTCAATGATGTTCCCATTTGTTCCCTTGTCTTACACACTTTCTTTACCTCCTTCCAGAACATTTTTTTATTCTCCCTAAAATTTAATGATACTCTCTCACCCCAACTCTCATTTGCCCTCTTTTTCACCTATTGCATCTTTCTCTTGACCTCCAGCCTCTTTCTTTTATACATCTCCCACTCATTTGCATTATTTCCCTGAAAAATCATCCAAATGCCTCTCTCTTCTCTTTCACAAATGATCTTACTTCTTCATCCCACCACTCACTACCATTTCTAATCTGCCCACTTCCCACCCTTCTCATGCCACAAGCATCTTTTGCGCAAGCCATCACTGCTTCCCTAAATATATCCCATTCCTACCCCACTCCCCCTGCGTCCTTTGTTCTCACCTTTTTCTATTCTGTACTCAGTCTCTCCTGGTACTTCCTCACACAAGTCTCCTTCCCAAGCTCACTTACTCTCACCACTCTCTTCACCCCAATATTCTCTCTTCTTTCTGAAAACCTCTACAAATCTTCACCTTAACCTCCACAAGATAATGATCAGACATCCCTCCAGTTGCACCTCTCAGCACATTAACATCCAAAAGTCTCTCTTTCGCGTGCCTATCAATTAACACATAATCCGATAATGCTCTCTGGCCATCTCTCCTACTTACATACGTATTCTTATGTATATCTCGCTTTTTAATCCAGGTATTCCCAATCAGCACATAAATCTACAGGCTCTTCACCATTTCCATTTATGACACTGAACACCCCGTGTACACCAATTATTCCCTCAACTGCCACATTACTCACCTTTGCATACAAATCACCCATCACTATAACTCAGTCTCATGCATCAAAACTACTAACACACTCACTCAGCTCCTCCCAAAACACTTGCCTCTCATGATCTTTCTTCTCATGCCCAGGTGCATATGCACCAATAATCACCCATCTCTCTCCATCAACTCTCAGTTTTACCCATATCAATCTAGAGTTTACTTTCTTACACTCTATCACATACTCCCACAACTCCTGATTCAGGAGTAGTGCTACTCCTTCCCTTGCTCTTGTCCTCTCACTAACCCCTGACTTTACTCCCCAGACATTCCCAAACCACTCTTCCCCTTTAACCCTTGAGCTTCGTTTCACTCAGAGCCAAAACATCCAGGTTCCTTTCCTCAAACATACTACCTATCTCTCCTTTTTTCTCATCTTCGTTACATCCACACACATTTAGACACCCCAATCTGAGCCTTCGAGGAGGATGAGCACTCCCCACGTGACTCCTTCTTTTGTTTCCCCTTTTAGAAAGTTAAAATATGAGGGGAGGGTTTTTAGCCTCCCGCTCATGCCCCCTTTAGTCGCCTTCTACAACACGTGAGGAATGCGTGGGATGTATTCTTTCTCCCCTATCCCCAGGGCTATATATATATATTCGTACTTCCTTGCCTTTACCTATTCCCAGCGCAAGCCTGCCCCAAAGGAAACAGCATCGCCACACCCAACATAAGCGAGATAGCATCAGGAAAATGTGTAGAAAGGCTACACCCACTCACATACATTCTCTAGCTGTCATATGCAATGTACTAAAATCATGCTCCCTATCCACTCTCGGGCCCCACAGACCTTTCCATAGTTTACCCCAGGCATTTCATAAACCCTGGTTCAGTTCATTTACAGCATATCAACACTAGTATACCACAAAGTCCCAATTCACTCTATTCTGTGCATGCCTTTCACCATCCTGCACTTTCAGGTCCCAATCGCTTAAAATCTTTTTTACTTCATCCTTCCACCTCCAATTTGGTCTTCCACTTCTTGTTCCCTCTACTTCTGACACATATCCTCTTTGTCAACCTTTTCTCACTCATCCTCTCCATATGTCCCAACTATTTCAGTATACCCTCTTCTGATCTCTCAACCACACATATTGTCATCAAACATTTCATTTCTAATGAATTAATCCTCCTTCGCACAACCCTATCTCTATCAAATGCCTCACAATCACAAAATGTTGTTAGAACTACTATTCCTTCAGACACGCCCATTTTTGCTCTCAAAGATAATGTCCTCTCTTTCCACACATTCTTCATTGCTCCCGGAACATTCATCCCTTTCGCCACCCTATGACACTTCCACGTCCATGGTTCCATTCGCTGGCAAGTTCACTTCCAGATATCTAAAACAGTTCACTTCTTCCAATTTTTCTTCATTCAAACTTTCATCCCAAGTAACTTGTCTCTCAACCCTGCTGAAACTAGTAACCTTGCTTTCCTTAACATCTACTCTCAACATTCTCCTTTCACACATTTTTTCAAACTCAGTCACCAACTTCTGCAGTCTCTAACTTAAATCAGCCACCAGTGCTTTAGCATCTATGAAGAAATGACTTTTCCCAGGCCCTTTCATCTCCAACAGGCTGCATACTCGCCCCTCTCTCCAAGACTCTTGCATTTACCTCCCTCACCACCCAATCCATAAATAAATCAAACAACCATGATGACATCACACACCTTTGCCACACACCAACCTTCACTGGGAACCAATCACTCTCCTCTCTTCCTACTTATACACATGCCTTACACCCTTGATAAAAACTTCTCACTGCTTCTAGCAGCTTTCCTCCCACACCTTATATTCTTAAGACCTTCCACAAAGCATCTGTATCCTCCCTATCATATGCCTTTTCTAGATCATAAAAAAACACATATAAATCAATGCTTTTCTAAGTATTTCTCACACACATTCTTCAAGCAAACATCTGATCCACACATCATCTGTCACTTCTAAAACCACACTGCTCCTCCCTAATCCAACGCTATGTCCATGCCTTCACCCTCTCATTCAATACCCTCATGTATAATTTTCCAGGTATACTCAACAAACTTATGCCTCTGCAGTTTCAATGCTCACCTTTATCCCCTCTGCCTTCATATAGTAGCACTATGCATGCATTCCTCCAACCCTCAGGCACTTCACCACGATCCATACATACAAAGAATATCCTTACCAACAAATCAACAACACAGTCACCCCATTTT
Source organism: Panulirus ornatus (assembly GCF_036320965.1). NCBI lineage: Eukaryota > Metazoa > Arthropoda > Malacostraca > Decapoda > Palinuridae > Panulirus > Panulirus ornatus. The sequence goes on from NC_092273.1 coordinate 275,310, forward strand.
CTTACTAAATTCAACTGCAATACCATCCAATCCCATTGTCTTGCCAGATTTCACCTGTGAGGCTTTCACCAACTCTTCTCTCTTCACCAAACCATTCTCCCTACTCTCTCACTTCACATACCACCCTGACCTAAACACCCTACATCTCTCATATTCAACAATCCTTCAAAATACTTATTCCATCTCCTTATTCCATCACTACCTGTTATCACTTCCTCTTTTGCTCAATTCATAGATGTCCCCATTTGTTCTCTTGTCTTTTGCACAATATTTACCTCCTTCCATAATATCTTTTTATTCTCCCTAAAGGTTAATGATACTCTCTCACCCCAACTCTCATTTGACCTCTTTTTCAACCCCTGCACCTTCCTCTTGATCTCCTGCCACTTTCTCTTATACACTTCCCAACCATTTGCACTCCTTCCTTGTAAGTACTGCCCAAATGCCACTCTTTTGTCTTTCACTAGCAACTTTACGTCCTCATCCCACCACTTTTACCCTTTCTAATCTGCCCACCTCCCACCTTCTGCATGCCACATACATCTCTTGTACAAGCAATCACTGCTTCCCTAAATAACTGCCATTCCTCACCAACTCCCCTCACTTCATTTGCTCTCACCTTTTTGCCATTCTACACTCAATGTCTCCTGGTATTTTTTACCACAAGTCTACTTTCTAAGCTCACTTTCTCTCAACTCTTCTCCCCAGAATTGTCTCCTCTTTTTTGAAAACCTCCACAAATCTTCACCCTCTTCTCCATGAGACGGTGATCAGACATCCCACCAGCTGCCCCTCTGAGCACATTTACATCTAAAAGTCTCTCTTTTACACACTTATCAATTAATACATAATCTAATAATGCCTGCTGACCATCTCTCCTACTCGCACACATATACTTGAGTATATCTCTCTTTTTAAACCAAGTTATTTCCAATCACCAGTCTTTTTTCAGAACACAACTCCACAAGCTCTTCATAACACTGAATACCCCATGCACACCAATCTTACCTACCATAATTGATCGCTGTTTCTCACATCAGCAAGGTAGAGCCAGGAACAGACAAAAAAAAGGCCACATCTACTCACATCCAACTCGTTGTCATGTGTAATACACCAAAACTACAGCTCCCTATCTACAACCAGGTCCCATATACCTTTCCATGGCTTATCCTAGATGCTTCACATGCCCTGAATCAGTCCAATGACAGCATGTTGACACCTGTATACTACATTGCTCCAGTTCACTCTATCCCATGCACATCTTTCACCCTCCTAACAAGTTCAGGCCACAACTGCTCAAAATCTTTTACACACCATCCTTCCACCTCCAATTTGGTCTCCTTGTTCTCTTTGTTCCCTTCGCTTCTGACAAATATATCCTCTTTGGCAACCATTCCTCACTCATTTTCTCCATATGTCCAAACCATTTCAGCACATCCACCTTCAGCTCTCAAATACACTCCATTTATTACAACACCTCTCTCTTACCCTTTCATTACTTAATCGAACCACCTCACAACAGTTATAGTCCTCAAACATTTCATTTCCAACATATCCACCCTCCTTTATACAGCCTTATTTACAGCCCATGCCTCACACCCATGTATTGTTGTTAGGAACACTTTACCTTCAAACATACCCATTTTTGCCCTCCCAGATAATGATTTCTCTTTCCAAATCATAAAAAACAAAGAACTCCCAGAACCTTCATCCCCCCCTTATCAAACCTATGACTCACCTATGCTTCCATTCACTGTTATGTCCATTCCAAGGTACCTAAAACACTTCACTTCCTCCAGTTTTTCCCCATTCAACCTTACACATCAACTAATCTGTTCCTCTACCCTGATAAACCCAATTAACTTGCTTATTTTCACATTTAATCTCTACTTCCTCTTTTCTGACACACTTCCAATCTGTCACCAACTTCTGCAATTTTTGACTTATTCTCAGGCATCCCAATCCCCTACAGACTGCATATTCACACTTTTCTCCAAAACTCTTACAGAATGAAAGAATGCATGGAATGGTGCATACAAGGGAAGTATGTATAGACAGAAATACATGGAGGCTGTTTTGATGAGGCTGCCTACTTGATGGGAGTTACAGAAATGAATGAAGGCATCAGAGATACAGATATGTAGACTAACCCAACTGTAAACATATCAAGCCATAGTGACATCAAAAACCCCTACCACACAAACAGGAACCCCTTGATATATACATATTAGATATATACTATTTTCAGAATAACTTGCATGGTCTATTTACACCTTTTTTTCTAAATTTAAGCAGTGCGTTGTTTGGAATATATGATCATGACTAGGCTGGAGCACAGTGTGTGGCATTGCTAGCGTTGAGTTAGAAACAAGCACATGCACTCATGAAGTGCTACATTACTTTTTGCAGCAGTATACCGTATACTTCACATGATTTGCTTCTTGCATCATGCAACCAAAGTGTCTTTTCATTTGTCCTGTTAGCAATGTGCTAAGAAGCATATGGCCATTACCAACGAGATTATGATGGATGTGCACAACATTATGACAGATGAATGAATAGCTAATATGAAGTTGGTTTTGGACTTGGTGGATCTACTTTACAGACAAGGGAGAGTGCCAAGAGTCGAACATTAATCAGTGCACCTAAGACCTTGTATTCCTAAAGTTCAAGTACGGAAAGAATGGAACAAATGTTGACCACATGGATCAAACATCAAACTCATAAAAATGTTCTTGTCAGCATGCTTGTGATACAAGCAAATGCCAATACATATGATGGCAGTCAAAGAAAAAGTAGTGAAGATATTTCAAGCATGTCCTGGTTGGTTTGTGAATTTTAGGAAATGCTTCAATAAACACAATATCAAGAAGGCTGGTGAGGCTGCTTTTGCTTATATCAAACATATTTAACAATCCCTCAAAATACTCGCTCCATCTCCTCATCAATACCTGTCATCACTTACCTATTTACCCTTTCAATGATGTTCCTGTTTGTTCTCCTGTTTTCTCACACTATTTACCTGTTCCAAAACACCTCATTCTCCCTAAAGTTTACTGATAATCACTCATCCTAATTCAAATGTCCACTTTTTCAACCCCTGCTCCCTTACGACCTGTTGCTGCACTCATATGCACTCTTTCCCTGCAAGTACCACCCATATGCCTCTCTTTCACTAACAATTATACTTTGTCATTGCACCAATGACTACCCTTTCTCTCCTACCCCCCACCCACAGGCCACACACATCTCTTGCATATGCCTAAATATCCTCCAGTACTCAACCAATCCACTTGCATCTCTTACTCTTTCCTTTTGCTCCCACATATCCAATCTCTCCTGGTATTTCTTCACACACCACTCTTTCCCAAACTCACTTACCTTCATTGTCCTCTTCTCAGTCATACCATATCTTCTTTCCCCAAAACTCCTACAAATCTTCATCCTTACCTCCACCAAGTAATGGTCAAACATCCCCTTGCTGCTACTTAACACTTTCACAACCAAGAGTCTATCTTTTGCACACCAATGAATACAATAATGCCTGCTGACCATCTTTCCTACTCATCCACATTTACATAAGCATGTCCCTCATTTTCAACCAGGTCTTCCCAATCACTGGACCATTTTCAGTGCACATATTGACAAGCTGTTCACCATTCCTATTCATCACACTGAACACCCCTACATCCCCCAGTCATACACTCAATTGCCACTCTACTCATTCTCCTATCTAAATCAACCATCATTAATACTCGATCTCTAGCATCAAAACTAATGACACTCATTCAGCTGCTCCCAAAACACATGCCTCTTATCATCCTCCTTCTCATGACTAGGTGCATAAGCACTAATAATCATCCATCACTTGCAACCCACTTTAATTCTTACCCACATCAATCTGGAGCTCACACATTCCCACTACTCCAGACTGATAAATAGTACTACCCTTTCTTAAACTCTTGCCCTCCTAACACCAACACCTGACTTTACCCATACAGCATTCTCAACCATTCTTCTCCTTTACCCTTTAGCTTTGTTTCATTCAGAGCAAAAACATCCAGGTTCTTCTCCTTAAACAAACCAGCTATCTCTCCCTCCTTCTTATCTTGGTTACACCCACATACATTCAGACACCTCAGCTTGAGTCCTCCAGGAGGATAAGCACTCCTTGCTTAACTCCTTCTATTCCAAGTTTTAGATACATATTAAAATACATGGAGGGGAGTGTTTCCATTCCTCCATTTCCTCTTGCTTTAGGCACATTTTGCATCACTGTCAAGTAATCTTTCTCCCCCATTCCAAGGGATATGGTATCATTAAGTAGAGAATCAATTGTCAGTTCTAGAGTTTTTCTTCAATTTAGAGCTACACTCTGTGGTTGTTGATCTGACATATCCTTTAAGGCTTGGTATGGAGAATCTTATTCTATGGACATGAAACTGATTCCCATCTCATGACACACCTCCAACTCACAACAGAATGAAGAAGCTAAGCTATCATGTGCAATTTGTAGGCTACTGAAGAGACAGCAGGAATCGAACGTGTGTCTAGAGGTGAAGGAGGTGTGTCCCCACAGGCTGACTGGTACAAGGAAGTGATGAAAATACTTATCCAGCATGTTGCAGAATGTATCAATATGGACTCCAATGAAGGCAAGATAATACAGGGTCAGTACATAACTGAATGATGCATGCCAGAAAATGATGTTCTGGAGCAGTGAGTGAGTTACATGCACCATAAGTATGTTAGACAGATGCAAGCTTGTGGTGTCCTGGAACTAAAGGTATATATACTCATCTGTCTATGACATATAGTCATTTCAAATTCAAAAATTTCAAAACAATGCAAGCAATGCATTAAGTTTCCAGTAAAGAATAGTAATAAGGGTTGACTCAAGAGTAAGAGTAATATTACAAAGTTATGTAAAGGGACATTAACAAACATTCATCTCTAAATGCTGCAAGTGTATGTGACAGCTCAGGAAATTGGTGGACGTGAATTTAAAAACTGTCCACACATTAATCCTAAAGCAAAACTAGAAAAGACCAGAATGGACTGGAAATATTCAGTTCTAAAAAGCTTTCAGAAAGGTGTAACACAGAATTAGAAAGAGAGATTAATCTGAGGGTAGAGAATGCCAATATGCACACATGTGAAATCTGTAAATCTGACAACCATTAGTCAATATACTTTTTTCAAGTCATATTTCCTTTAAATCACTGGTTCAAAATCTTACAAAAAACAGAAAAATCAATGCATTTCCTTTTCAGAGAAAATATGAAAACTTTCATTTGTTTTTCATATGATTTTACAAATTCTGAATTTAAGTGTAACTCACCTCCACAAAATTAGTGTGCTTGGCATCCCTGACTGTGACAACAGCATGTACTTCTTCAATCAACTTCTGTTTTTCATCATCATCAAAGTTCATATACCATTTGGCCAACCGAGTTTTTCCTGCACGGTTCTGAATCAATATGAACCGAATCTGCAAATAAAACAATAAACTAAGTCCAATTATGAAATCCAAACACTTAATATTTCAAAAGTTGTATGCAACACTGACTCTGGTCTCACATGCATAATATTTTGTGGCAGCAAAGAGAAAGTGACAGCAGCTGGAGAAAAGCAGAGAGAAAGTGGTAGCAACTGGAAGAAAGCAAAAGAAAAGTGGCAACTGCTGGAAGAAAAGAGAGAAAAAGTGGCAGCTGCTGGAAGGAAAGAGACAAAAAGTGGCAGAAGGTGGAGGACAGCAAAAGAAAAGTAAAACAAGCTGGAGAAAAGCAAAGGCAAAGTGGCAGGAGCTGGAGGAAAGCAAGAAAAAGGTAGCAGCTGGAGAAAATCAAAAAGAAAGTAGCAACAGCTGGAGGAAAGCAAATAGAGAGTGGCAGCAGCTGGAGGAAAGCAAGAGGACGTAGCAGCTGCAACAGGAAAGCTAGGGAAAAGTAGCAGCAGCTGGAGGAAAGCAAGGGGAAAGTGGCAGCTGCTGAAAGAAAACAAAGAGAAAGTGGCAGCAGCTTGAGGAAAGCAAAGAAAAAGTGGCAGAGGAAAAGATGAAGCAGCTACTGAAAAGAAAAAAAAAATGCAGAAGGCAGAGGAAAGCAGAGGGAAAGTGGAAGCAGCTGGAAGTAAGCAAAAAACAAAGTGCCAGCAGCTGGGGTAAAGCAAAGAGAACGTAGTAGCAGCTCCCAAAGCATTTGGCATGTCGCAGCAGCAAGAGGAAAGCATAGGGAAAATGGCTTCATTTGGAAAAAAGCATAGGAAATATGGCAACAGCTGGAGGAAAGCAAAGGGAACATTGCAGCAGCTGTAGGAAAGTTAAGGGAAAGGGGCAACAGCTGAAAGAAACTGGCAGCAGCTGGAGGAGAAGCAAAGAGAAAGAAGTAGAAGCTGGAGGAGAAGCAAAGAGAAGGTGGAAGCTGCTGGAGGAAAGGAGAGAGAAAGTGGCTGCAGTTGGAGAGAGGCAAAGAGAAAGTGGCAGCAGCTGAAGGAAAGCAGAGAATGTAGCAGCAGCGTCTCTAGCTGTCATGTAAAAATGCACCGAAACCACAGCTCCCTTTCCACATCCAGGCCCCACAGAACTTTCCATGGTTTACCCCAGACGCTTCACATGACCTGGTTCAATCCATCTCCAATTTAGTCTCCCATTTCTCCTCGTTCCCTCCACCTCTGACACATATATCCTCTTTGTTAATCTTTCCTCAATCATTCTCTCCATGTGACCAAAACATTTCAAAACACCCTCTTCTGCTCTCTCAACCACATTCTTTTTATTACCACACATCTCTCTTACCCTTACATTACTTACTTGATCAAACCACCTCACACCACATATTGTCCTCAAACATCTCATTTCCAGCACATCCACCCTCCTCCGCACAACTCTTTCTATAGCCCATGCCTAGCAACCATATAACATTGTTGGAACCACTATTCCTTCAAGCATACCCATTTTTGCTTTCTGTGATAAAGTTCTTGACTTCCACACATTATTCAACTCTCCCAGAACTTTTGCCCCTCCTCCAACCTACGATTCACTTCCGCTTCCATGGCTCCATCCACAGCCAAATACACTCCCAGATATCTGAAACACTTTACTTCCTTCAGTTCTTCTCCATTCAAACCTACCTCCCAACTGACTTGTCCCTCAACCCTAATGTACCTAATAACCTTGCTCTTATTCACATTTACTCTCAGCATTCTTCTTTCACACACTTCATCAAACTCAGTCACCAGCTTCTGCAGTTTCACACATGAATCAGCCACCAGCGCTGTATCATCAGCGAACAACAACTGATTCACTTCCCAAGCTCTCTCATCCACAACAGACTGCATACTTGCCCCTCTTTCCAAAACTCTTGCATTCACCTCCCTCACAACCCCATCCATACACAAATTAAACAACCATGGAGACATCACACACCCCTGCCGCAAACCTACATTCACTGAGAACCAATCACTTTCCTCTCTTCCTACACGTACACATGCCTTACATCCTCGATAAAAACTTTTCACTGCTTCTAACAACTTGCCTCCCACATCATATATTCTTAATACCTTTCACATAGCATCTCTATCAACTCTATCATATGCCTTCTCCAGATCCATAAATGCTACATACAAATCCATTTGCTTTTCTAAGTATTTCTCACATACATTCTTCAAAGCATACACCTGATCCACACATCCTCTACCACTTCTGAAACCACACTGCTCTTCCCCAATCTGATGCTCTGTACATGCCTTCACACTCTCAATCAATACCCTCCCATATAATCTCCCAAGAATACTCAACAAACTTATACCTCTGTAATTTGAGCACTCACTTTTATCCCCTTTGCCTTTATACAATGGCACTATGATAGCATTCTGCTAATCCTCAGGCACCTCACCATGAATCATACATACATCAAATAACCTTACCAACCAGTCAACAATACAGTCACCCCCGTTTTTAATAAATTCCACTGCAATACCATCCAAACCCGCTGCCTTGATGGCTTTTATCTTCCACAAAGCTTTTACTACCTCTTCTCTGTTTACCAAATCATTCTCCCTAACCCTCTCACTTTGCACACCACCTCGACCAAAACACCCTATATCTACCACTCTATCATCAAACACATTCAGCAAACCTTCAAAATACTCACTCCATCTCCGTCTCACATCACCACTACTTGTTATCACCTCCCCATTAGCTCCCTTCACTGAAGTTCCCATTTGCTCCCTTGTTTTATGTACTTTATTTACCTCCTTCCAAAACATTTTCTATTCTCCCTAAACTCTAATGATACTCTCTCACCCCAACTCTCATTTGTCCTTTTTTTCACCTCTTGCATCTTTCTCTTGACCTGCCTCTTTCTTTTATACATCTCCCACTCATTTGCATTATTTCCCTGCAAAAATCGTCCACATGCCCCTCTCTTCTCTTTCACTAATAATCTTACTTCTTCATCCCACCACTCACTACCCTTTCTAATCTGCCCACCTCCCATGCGTCTTATGCCACAAACATCTTTTGCGCAAGCCACCACTGCTTCCCTAAATACATCCCATTCCTCCCCCACTCCCATTACGTCCTTTGTTCTCACCTTTTTCCATTCTGTACTCAGTCTCTCCTGGTACTTCCTCACACATCTCCTTCCCAAGCTCACTTACTCTCACTACTCTTTTTCACCCCAACATTCTCTCTTCCTCTCTGAAAACTTCTACAAATCTTCACCTTTGCCTCCACAAGATAATGATCAGACATCCCTCCAGTTGCACCTCTCAGCACATTAACATCCAAAAGTCTCTCTTTCGCACGCCTATCAATTAACACGTAATCCAATAACGCTCTCTGGCCATCTCTCCAACTTACATACGTATACTTATGTATATCTCTCTTTTTAAACCAGGTATTCCCAATCACCAGTCCTTTTTCAGCACATAAATCTGCAAGCTCTTCACCATTTCCATTTACAACACTGAACATCCCATGTACAACAATTATTCCCTCAATTGCCACATCACTCACCTTTGCATTCAAATCACCCATCACTATAACTCAGTCTCGCGCATCAAAACTACTAACACACTCACTCAGCTCCTCCCAAAACACTTGCCTCTCATGATCTTTCTCCTCATGCCCAGGTGCATATGCACCAATAATCACCCATCTCTCTCCATCCACTTTCAGTTTTACCCATATCAATCTAGAGTTTACTTTCTTACACTCTATCACATACTCCCATCACTCCTGTTTCAGGAGTAGTGCTACCCCTTCCCTTGCTCTTGTCCTCTTACTAACCCCTGACTTTACTCCCCAGACATTCCCAAACCACTCTTCCCCTTTACCCTTGGGCTTCGTTTCACTCAGAGCCAAAACATCCAGGTTCCTTTCTTCAAACATACTACCTTCCTTTCTTCAAACATACTACCTATCTCTCCTTTTTTCTCATCTTGGTTACATCCACACACATTTAGACACCCCAATCTGAGCCTTCGAGGAGGATGAGCACTCCCCACGTGACTCCTTCTTCTGTTTCCCCTTTTAGAAAGTTAAAATACAAGGAGGGGAGGGTTTCCAGCCCCCCATTCCCATCCCCTTCAGTCGCCTTCTACGACACGTGAGGAACGCATAGGAAGTATTCTTTCTCCCCTATCCCCAGGGATTATATATATATTATTTTTTATTATTTCATTATTATACTTTGTCGCTGTCTCCCGCGTTTGCGAGGTAGCGCAAGGAAACAGACGAAAGAAATGGCCCAACCACCCCCCATACACATGTATATACATACGTCCACACACGCAAATATACATACCTACACAGCTTTCCATGGTTTACCCCAGACGCTTCACATGCCCTGCTTCAATCCACTGACAGCACGTCAACCCCGGTATACCACATCGCTCCAATTCACTCTATTCCTTGCCCTCCTTTCACCCTCCTGCATGTTCAGGCCCCAATCACACAAAATCTTTTTCACTCCATCTTTCCACCTCCAATTTGGTCTCCCTCTTCTCCTCGTTCCCTCCACCTCCGACACATATATCCTCTTGGTCAATCTTTCCTCACTCATCCTCTCCATGTGCCCAAACCACTTCAAAACACCCTCTTCTGCTCTCTCAACCACGCTCTTTTTATTTCCACACATCTCTCTTACCCTTACGTTACTCACTCGATCAAACCACCTTACACCACACATTGTCCTCAAACATCTCATTTCCAGCACATCCATCCTCCTGCGCACAACTCTATCCATAGCCCACGCCTCGCAACCATACAACATTGTTGGAACCACTATTCCTTCAAACATACCCATTTTTGCTTTCCGAGATAATGTTCTCGACTTCCACACATTCTTCAAGGCCCCCAGAATTTTCGCCCCCTCCCCCACCCTATGATCCCCTTCCGCTTCCATGGTTCCATCCGCTGCCAGATCCACTCCCAGATATCTAAAACACTTTACTTCCTCCAGTTTTTCTCCATTCAAACTCACCTCCCAATTGACTTGACCCTCAACCCTACTGTACCTAATAACCTTGCTCTTATTCATATTTACTCTTAACTTTCTTCTTCCACACACTTTACCAAACTCAGTCACCAGCTTCTGCAGTTTCTCACATGAATCAGCCACCAGCCCTGTATCATCAGCGAACAACAACTGACTCACTTCCCAAGCTCTCTCATCCCCAACAGACGTCATACTTGCCCCTCTTTCCAAAACTCTTGCATTTACCTCCCTAACAACCCCATCCATAAACAAATTAAACAACCATGGAGACATCACACACCCCTGCCGCAAACCTACATTCACTGAGAACCAATCACTTTCCTTGCTTCCTACACGTACACATGCCTTACATCCTCAATAAAAACTTTTCACTGCTTCTAACAACTTTCCTCCCACACCATATAATCTTAATACCTTCCACAGAGCATCTCTATCAACTCTATCATATGCCTTCTCCAGATCCATAAATGCTACATACAAATCCATTTGCTTTTCTAAGTATTTCTCACATACATTCTTCAAAGCAAACACCTGATCCACACATCCTCTACCACTTCTGAAACCACACTGCTCTTCCCCAATCTGATGCTCTGTACATGCCTTCACCCTCTCAATCAATACCCTCCCATATAATTTACCAGGAATACTCAACAAACTTATACCTCTGTAATTTGAGCACTCACTCTTATCCCCTTTGCCTTTGTACAATGGCACTATGCACGCATTCCGCCAATCCCCAGGCACCTCACCATGAGTCATACATACATTAAATAACCTTACCAACCAGTCAACAATACAGTCACCCCCTTTTTTAATAAATTCCACTGCAATACCATCCAAACCTGCTGCCTTGCCGGCTTTCATCTTCCGCAAAGCTTTCACTACCTCTTCTCTGTTTACCAAATCATTTTCCCTAACCCTCTCACTTTGCACACCACCTCGACCAAAACACCCTATATCTGCCACTCTATCATCAAACACATTCAACAAACCTTCAAAATACTCACTCCATCTCCTTCTCACATCACCACTACTTGTTATCACCTCCCCATATATATATATATATATATATATATATATATATATATATATATATATATATATATATACTATATATTATATTATATATATATATATATTATATATTATACTTTGTCGCTGTCTCCTGCGTTTGCGAGGTAGTGCAAGGAAACAGACGAAAGAAATGGCCCAACCCCCCCCCCCATACACATGTATATACATACGTCCACACACGCAAATATACATACCTACACAGCTTTCCATGGTTTACCCCAGACGCTTCACATGCCTTGATTCAATCCACTGACAGCACGTCAACCCCGGTATACCACATCGCTCCAATTCACTCTATTCCTTGCCCTCCTTTCACCCTCCTGCATGTTCAGGCCCCGATCACACAAAATCTTTTTCACTCCATCTTTCCACCTCCAATTTGGTCTCCCTCTTCTCCTCGTTCCCTCCACCTCCGACACATATATCCTCTTGGTCAATCTTTCCTCACTCATTCTCTCCATGTGCCCAAACCACTTCAAAACACCCTCTTCTGCTCTCTCAACCACGCTCTTTTTATTTCCACACATCTCTCTTACCCTTACGTTACTCACTCGATCAAACCACCTCACACCACACATTGTCCTCAAACATCTCATTTCCAGCACATCCATCCTCCTGCGCACAACTCTATCCATAGCCCACGCCTCGCAACCATACAACATTGTTGGAACCACTATTCCTTCAAACATACCCATTTTTGCTTTCCGAGATAATGTTCTCGACTTCCACACATTCTTCAAGGCCCCCAGAATTTTCGCCCCCTCCCCCACCCTATGATCCACTTCCGCTTCCATGGTTCCATCCGCTGCCAGATCCACTCCCAGATATCTAAAACATTTCACTTCCTCCAGTTTTACTCCATTCAAACTCACCTCCCAATTGACTTGACCCTCAACCCTACTGTACCTAATAACCTTGCTCTTATTCACATTTACTCTTAACTTTCTTCTTCCACACACTTTACCAAACTCAGTCACCAGCTTCTGCATTTTCTTACATGAATCAGCCACCAGCCCTGTATCATCAGCGAACAACAACTGACTCACTTCCCAAGCTCTCTCATCCCCAACAGACTTCATACTTGCCCCTCTTTCCAAAACTCTTGCATTTACCTCCCTAACAACCCCATCCATAAACAAATTAAACAACCATGGAGACATCACACACCCCTGCCGCAAACCTACATTCACTGAGAACCAATCACTTTCCTCTCTTCCTACACGTACACATGCCTTACATCCTCGATAAAAACTTTTCACTGCTTCTAACAACTTTCCTCCCACACCATATATTCTTAATACCTTCCACAGAGCATCTCTATCAACTCTATCATATGCCTTCTCCAGATCCATAAATGCTACATACAAATCCATTTGCTTTTCTAAGTATTTCTCACATACATTCTTCAAAGCAAACACCTGATCCACACATCCTCTACCACTTCTGAAACCACACTGCTCTTCCCCAATCTGATGCTCTGTACATGCCTTCACCCTCTCAATCAATACCCTCCCATATAATTTACCAGGAATACTCAACAAACTTATACCTCTGTAATTTGAGCACTCACTCTTATCCCCTTTGCCTTTGTACAATGGCACTATGCACGCATTCCGCCAATCCTCAGGCACCTCACCATGAGTCATACATACATTAAATAACCTTACCAACCAGTCAACAATACAGTCACCCGCTTTTTTAATAAATTCCACTGCAATACCATCCAAACCTGCTGCCTTGCCGGCTTTCATCTTCCGCAAAGCTTTCACTACCTCCTCTCTGTTTACCAAATCATTTTCCCTAACCCTTTCACTTTGCACACCACCTCGACCAAAACACCCTATATCTGCCACTCTATCATCAAACACATTCAACAAACCTTCAAAATACTCACTCCATCTCCTTCTCACATCACCACTACTTGTTATCACCTCCCCATTTGCGCCCTTCACTGAAGTTCCCATTTGCTCCCTTGTCTTACGCACTTTATTTACCTCCTTCCAGAACATCTTTTTATTCTCCCTAAAATTTAATGATACTCTCTCACCCCAACTCTCTTTGCCCTTTTTTTCACCTCTTGCACCTTTCTCTTGACCTCCTGTCTCTTTCTTTTATACATCTCCCACTCAATTGCATTTTTTCTCTGCAAAAATCGTCCAAATGCCTCTCTCTTCTCTTTCACTAATACTCTTACTTCTTCATCCCACCACTCACTACCCTTTCTAATCAACCCACCTCCCATTCTTCTCATGCCACAAGCATCTTTTGCGCAATCCATCACTGATTCCCTAAATACATCCCATTCCTCCCCCACTCCCCTTACTTCCATTGTTCTCACCTTTTTCCATTCTGTACTCAGTCTCTCCTGGTACTTCCTCACACAGGTCTCCTTCCTAAGCTCACTTACTCTCACCACCCTCTTCACCCCAACATTCACTCTTCTTTTCTGAAAACCCATACAAATCTTCACCTTAGCCTCCACAAGATAATGATCAGACATCCCTCCAGTTGCACCTCTCAGCACATTAACATCCAAAAGTCTCTCTTTCGCACACCTGTCAATTAACACGTAATCCAATAACGCTCTCTGGCCATCTCTCCTACTTACATAAGTATACTTATGTATATCTCGCTTTTTAAACCAGGTATTCCCAATCATCAGTCCTTTTTCAGCACATAAATCTACAAGCTCTTCACCATTTCCATTTACAACACTGAACACCCCATGTATACCAATTATTCCCTCAACTGCCACATTACTCACCTTTGCATTCAAATCACCCATCACTATAACCCGGTCTCGTGCATCAAAACCACTAACATACTCATTCAGCTGCTCCCAAAACACTTGCCTCTCATGATCTTTCTTCTCATGCCCGGGTGCATATGCACCAATAATCACCCACCTCTCTCCATCAACTTTCAGTTTTACCCATATTAATCGAGAATTTACTTTCTTACATTCTATCACATACTCCCACAACTCCTGTTTCAGGAGTATTGCTACTCCTTCCCTTGCTCTTGTCCTCTCACTAACCCCTGACTTTACTCCCGACATTCCCAAACCACTCTTCCCCTTTACCCTTTAGCTTCGTTTCACTCAGAGCCAAAACATCCAGGTTCCTTTCCTCAAACATACTACCTATCTCTCCTTTTTTCACATCTTGGTTACATCCACACACATTTAGGCACCCCACTCTGAGCCTTCGAGGAGGATGAGCACTCCCCGCGTGACTCCTTCTTCTGTTTCCCATTTTAGAAAGTTAATACAAGGAGGGGAGGATTTCTGGCCTCCCGCTCCCGTTTTTTTTTTTAATTTTCCAAAAGAAGGAACAGAGAAGGGGGCCAGATGAGGATATTCCCTCAGAGGCCCAGTCCTCTGTTCTTAACCCAACCTTGCTAATGCGAGAAATGGCGAATAGTTTGAAAAAGAAAACTAAAGGGCACTTGTAAAAAAGAAATTATGTAAAAGGGATACTCCATCACTGCCTAAGCTGAGGGGTGGCTGTTTGTGAAATTTGGGCAAAGATAGACCCAAAATGGCTTCAGAACTTTCCTGATTCAGCTCCTGGTCATTTCAAAGTGTATGAAGAGGAAAGGAAAACCAGTACTTGGTGGTGAATCAACAGTTTTCAGTTTTATTTCAAGTTTATCCTTGCTGGCTGTGCTGCAGCCTACGTCATTGGCAGGCACTGTAATTTATTTCAAAAGACTCCTTCTAAGGAATATATACATATAAGGGAGAAAGAATACTTCCCAAGTATTCCCTGCGTGTCATAGAAGGCGACTAAAAGGGAAGGGAGCGGGGGGCTGGAAATCCTCCCCTCTCGTTTTTTATTTTTGTAATTTTCCAAAAGAAAGGACAGAGAATGGGGCCAGGTGAGGATATTCCCTCAAAGGTCCAGTCCTCTGTTCTTAATGCAACCTCACTAATGCAGGAGATGGCGAATAGTATGAAAAAAAAGAAAGAAAGTATATATATATATATATATATATATATATATATATATATATATATATATATATATATATATATATATATATTTTTTTGCCGCTGTCTCCCGCTTTTGCGAGGTAGCGCAAGGAAACAGATGAAAGAAATGGCCCAACCCACCCCCATACACATGTATATACATACGTCCACACACGCAAATATACATACCTACACAGCTTTCCATGGTTTACCCCAGACGCTTCACCCTAGTATACCACATCGATCCAACTCACTCTATTCCTTGCCCTCCTTTCACCCTCCTGCATGTTCAGGCCCTGATCACACAAAACCTTTTTCACTCCATCTTTCCACCTCCAATTTGGTCTCCTACTTCTCCTCGTTCCCTCCAACTCTGACACATATATCCTCTTGGTCAATCTTTCCTCACTCATTCTCTCCATATGCCCAAACCATTTCAAAACACCCTCTTCGGCTCTCTCAACCACGCTCTTTTTATTTCCACACATCTCTCTTACCCTTACGTTACT
Source organism: Panulirus ornatus (assembly GCF_036320965.1). Classification (NCBI taxonomy): domain Eukaryota; kingdom Metazoa; phylum Arthropoda; class Malacostraca; order Decapoda; family Palinuridae; genus Panulirus; species Panulirus ornatus. The sequence goes on from NC_092273.1 coordinate 291,368, forward strand.
TACTCGATCAAACCACCTCACACCACACATTGTCCTCAAACATCTCATTTCCAGCACATCCACCCTCCTGCGCACAACTCTATCCATAGCCCACGCCTTGCAACCATACAACATTGTTGGAACCACTATTCCTTCAAACATACTCACTTTTGCTTTCCGAGATAATGTTCTCGACTTCCACACATTCTTCAAGACTCCCAGGATTTTCGCCCCCTCCCCCACCCTATGATCTACCTCCGCTTCCATGGTTCCATCCGCTGCCAGATCCAATCCCAGATATCTAAAACACTTTACTTCCTCCAGTTTTTCTCCATTCAAACTTACCTCCCAATTAGCTTGACCCTCAACCCTACTGTACCTAATAACCTTGCTCTTATTCACATTTACTCTTAACTTTCTTCTTTCACACACTTTACCAAACTCAGTCACCAGTTTCTGCAGTTTCTCACATGAATCAGCCACCAGCGCTGTAACAGCGAACAACAACTGACTCACTTCCCAAGCTCTCTCATCCACAACAGACTTCATACTTGCCCCTCTTTCCAAAACTCTTGCATTTACCTCCCTAACAACCCCATCCATAAACAAATTAAACAACCATGGAGCCATCACACACCCCAGCCGCAAACCTACATTCACTGAGAACCAATCACTTTCCTCTCTTCCTACACGTACACATGCCTTGCATCCTCGATAAAAACTTTTCACTGCTTCTAACAACTTGCCTCCCACACCATATATTCTTAATACCTTCCGCAGAGCATCTCTATCAACTCTATCATATGCCTTCTCCAGATCCATAAATGCTACATACAAATCCATTTGCTTATATATATATATATATATATATATATATATATATATATATATATATATATATATATATGCTTATATATATATATATATATATATATATATATATATATATTTTTTTTTTTTCAAACTATTTGCCATTTCCCGCGTTAGCGAGGTAGCGTTAAGAACAGAGGACTGGGCCATTGAGGGAATATCCTCACCTGGCCCCCTTCTCTGTTCCTTCTTTTGGAAAATTAAAAAAAATTGAGAGGGGAGGATTTCCATATATTCATGTGAGAAACTGCAGAAGCTGGTGACTGAGTTTGGTAAAGTGTGTGGAAGAAGAAAGTTAAGAGTAAATGTGAATAAGAGCAAGGTTATTAGGTACAGTAGGGTTGAGGGTCAAGTCAATTGGGAGGTGAGTTTGAATGGAGAAAAACTGGAGGAAGTGAAGTGTTTTAGATATCTGGGAGTGGATCTGGCAGCAGATGGAACCATGGAAGCGGAAGTGGATCATAGGGTGGGGGAGGGGGCGAAAATTCTGGGGGCCTTGAAGAATGTGTGGAAGTCGAGAACATTATCTCGGAAAGCAAAAATGGGTATGTTTGAAGGAATAGTGGTTCCAACAATGTTGTATGGTTGCGAGGCGTGGGCTATGGATAGAGTTGTGCGCAGGAGGATGGATGTGCTGGAAATGAGATGTTTGAGGACAATGTGTGGTGTGAGGTGGTTTGATCGAGTAAGTAACGTAAGGGTAAGAGTGATGTGTGGAAATAAAAAGAGCGTGGTTGAGAGAGCAGAAGAGGGTGTTTTGAAATGGTTTGAGCACATGGAGAGAATGAGTGAGGAAAGATTGACCAAGAGGATATATGTTTCGGAGGTGGAGGGAACGAGGAGAAGTGGGAGACCAAATTGGAGGTGGAAAGATGGAGTGAAAAAGATTTTGTGTGATCGGGGCCTGAACATGCAGGAGGGTGAAAGGAGGGCAAGGAATAGAGTGAATTGGATCGATGTGGTATACCGGGGTTGACGTGCTGTCAGTGGGTTGAATCAGGGCGTGTGAAGCGTCTGGGGTAAACCATGGAAAGCTGTGTAGGTATGTATATTTGCGTGTGTGGACGTATGTATACACATGTGTATGGGGGTGTGTTAGGCCATTTCTTTCGTCTGTTTCCTTGCGCTACCTCGCAAACGCGGGAGACAGCGACAAAGCAAAAAAAAATATATATATATATATATATATATATATATATATATATATATATATATATATATATATATATATATATATGTGTATGTGTATATGTGTATATATACATATATATATATATATATATATATATATATATATATATATATATATATATATATATATATATATGTATATACGTATATATGTATATATGTGTGTATATAAGTATATATATATATATATATATATATATATATATATATAGGGTGGGGGAGGGGGCGAAAATCCTGGGGGCCTTGAAGAATGTGTGGAAGTCGAGAACATTATCTCGGAAAGCAAAAATGGGTATGTTTGAAGGAATAGTGGTTTCAACAATGTTGTATGGTTGCGAGGCGTGGGCTATGGATAGAGTTGTGCTCAGGAGGATGGATGTGCTGGAAATGAGATGTTTGAGGACAATGTGTGGTGTGAGGTGGTTTGATCGAGTGAGTAACGTAAGGGTAAGATAGATGTGTGGTAATAAAAAGAGCGTGGTTGAGAGAGCAGAAGAGGGTGTTTTGAAGTGGTTTGGGCACATGGAGAGGATGAGTGAGGAGAGATTGACCAAGAAGATATATGTGTCGGAGGTGGAGGGAACAAGGAGAAGAGGGAGACCAAATTGGAGGTGGAAGGATGGAGTGAAAAGGATTTTGTGTGATCGGGGCCTGAACATCCAGGAGGGTGAAAGGAGGGCAAGGAATAGAGTGAATTGGAGCGATGTGGTATACCGGGGTTGACGTGCTGTCAGTGGATTGAATCGGGGCATGTGAAGCGTCTGGGGTACACCATGGAAAGCTGTGTTGGTATGTATATTTGCGTGTGTGGACATATGTATATACATGTGTATGGGGGGGTTGGGCCATTTCTTTCGTCTGTTTCCTTGCGCTACCTCGCAAACGCGGGAGACAGCGACAAAGTATAATAAATAAAAATAATAATATATATATATATATATATATATATATATATATATATGTATATGTATATATATATATATATATATATATATATATATATATATATATATATATATACACTATCCCTGGGGATAGGGGAGAAAGAATACTTCCCACGTATTCCCTGCGTGTCGTAGAAGGCGACTAAAAGGGGAGGGAGCGGGTGGCTGGAAATCCTCCCCTTTCTTGTTTTTTTTTTTTTTTTTTTTAATTTTCCAAAAGAAGGAACAGAGAAGGGGGTCAGGTGAGGATATTCCCTCTAAGGCCCAGTTCTCTGTTCTTAACGCTACCTCGCTAACGCGGGAAATGGCAAATAGTATGAAATAAAAAAATATATATATATATATATATATATATATATATATATATATATATATATTTATATTTTTTTTTTTTTTTTTTTTTTTTTTTATACTTTGTCGCTGTCTCCCGCGTTTGCGAGGTAGCGCAAGGAAACAGACGAAAGAAATGGCCCAAACCCCCCCCCCCATACACATGTACATACACACGTCCACACACGCAAATATACATACCTACACAGCTTTCCATGGTTTACCCCAGACGCTTCACATGCCTTGATTCAATCCACTGACAGCACGTCAACCCCTGTATACCACATCGCTCCAATTCACTCTATTCCTTGCCCTCCTTTCACCCTCCTGCATGTTCAGGCCCCGATCACACAAAATCTTTTTCACTCCATCTTTCCACCTCCAATTTGGTCTCCCTCTTCTCCTCGTTCCCTCCACCTCCGACACATATATCCTCTTGGTCAATCTTCCTCACTCATTCTCTCCATGTGCCCAAACCATTTCAAAACACCCTCTTCTGCTCTCTCAACCACGCTCTTTTTATTTCCACACATCTCTCTTACCCTTACGTTACTTACTCGATCAAACCACCTCACACCACACATTGTCCTCAAACATCTCATTTCCAGCACATCCATCCTCCTGCGCACAACTCTATCCATAGCCCACGCCTCGCAACCATACAACATTGTTGGAACCACTATTCCTTCAAACATACCCATTTTTGCTTTCCGAGATAATGTTCTCGACTTCCACACATTTTTCAAGGCTCCCAAAATTTTCGCCCCCTCCCCCACCCTATGATCCACTTCCGCTTCCATGGTTCCATCCGCTGACAGATCCACTCCCAGATATCTAAAACACTTCACTTCCTCCAGTTTTTCTCCATTCAAACTCACCTCCCAATTGACTTGACCCTCAACCCTACTGTACCTAAATAACCTTGCTCTTATTCACATTTACTCTTAACTTTCTTCTTCCACACACTTTACCAAACTCCGTCACCAGCTTCTGCAGTTTCTCACATGAATCAGCCACCAGCGCTGTATCATCAGCGAACAACAACTGACTCACTTCCCAAGCTCTCTCATCCCCAACAGACTTCATACTTGCCCCTCTTTCCAGGACTCTTGCATTTACCTCCCTAACAACCCCATCCATAAACAAATTAAACAACCATGGAGACATCACACACCCCTGCCGCAAACCTACATTCACTGAGAACCAATCACTTTCCTCTCTTCCTACACGTACACATGCCTTACATCCTCGATAAAAACTTTTCACTGCTTCTAACAACTTGCCTCCCACACCATATATTCTTAATACCTTCCACAGAGCATCTCTATCAACTCTATCATATGCCTTCTCCAGATCCATAAATGCTACATACAAATCCATTTGCTTTTCTAAGTATTTCTCACATACATTCTTCAAGGCAAACACCTGATCCACACATCCTCTACCACTTCTGAAACCGCACTGCTCTTCCCCAATCTGATGCTCTGTACATGCCTTCACCCTCTCAATCAATACCCTCCCATATAATTTACCAGGAATACTCAACAAACTTATACCTCTGTAATTTGAGCACTCACTCTTATCCCCTTTGCCTTTGTACAATGGCACTATGCACGCATTCCGCCAATCCTCAGGCACCTCACCATGAGTCATACATACATTAAATAACCTTACCAACCAGTCAACAATACAGTCACCCCCTTTTTTAATAAATTCCACTGCAATACCATCCAAACCTGCTGCCTTGCCGGCTTTCATCTTCCGCAAAGCTTTTACTACCTCTTCTCTGTTTACCAAATCATTTTCCCTAACCCTCTCACTTTGCACACCACCTCGTCCAAAACACCCTATATCTGCCACTCTGTCATCAGACACATTCAACAAACCTTCAAAATACTCATTCCATCTCCTTCTCACATCACCACTACTTGTTATCACCTCCCCATTTACGCCCTTCACTGAAGTTCCCATTTGCTCCCTTGTCTTACGCACCCTATTTACCTCCTTCCAGAACATCTTTTTATTCTCCCTAAAATTTACTGATAGTCTCTCACCCCAACTCTCATTTGCCCTTTTTTTCACCTCTTGCACCTTTCTCTTGACCTCCTGTCTCTTTCTTTTATACTTCTCCCACTCAATTGCATTTTTTCCCTGCAAAAATCGTCCAAATGCCTCTCTCTTCTCTTTCACTAATACTCTTACTTCTTCATCCCACCACTCACTACCCTTTCTAAACAGCCCACCTCCCACTCTTCTCATGCCACAAGCATCTTTTGCGCAATCCATCACTGATTCCCTAAATACATCCCATTCCTCCCCCACTCCCCTTACTTCCATTGTTCTCACCTTTTTCCATTCTGTATATATATATATATATATATATATATATATATATATATATAAACACATTAAACAAATTAATTTGTATATGGATGGGGTTGTTAGGGAGGTGAATGCAAGAGTTTTGGAAAGAGGGGCAAGAATGAAGTCTGTTGTGGATGAGAGAGCTTGGGAAGTGAGTCAGTTGTTGTTCGCTGATGATACAGTGCTGGTGGCTGATTCATGTGAGAAACTTCAGAAGCTGGTGACTGAGTTTGGTAAAGTGTGTGAAAGAAGAAAGTTGAGAGTAAATGTGAATAAGAGCAAGGTTATTAGGTACAGTAGGGTTGAGGGTCAAGTCAATTGGGAGGTAAGTTTGAATGGAGAAAAACTGGAGGAAGTAAAGTGTTTTAGATATCTGAGAGTGGATTTGGCAGTAGATGGAACCATGGAAGCGGAAGTGAATCATAGGGTGGGGGAGGGGGGCGAAAATTCTGGGAGCCTTGAAGAATGTGTGGAAGTCGAGAACATTATCTTGGAAAGCAAAAATGGGTGTTTGAAGGAATAGTGGTTCCAACAATGTTGTATGGTTGAGAGGCGTGGGCTATGGATAGAGTTGTGCGCAGGAGGATGGATGTGCTGGAAATGAGATGTTTGAGGACAATGTGTGGTGTGAGGTGGTTTGATCGAGTAAGTAACGTAAGGGTAAGAGAGATGTGTGGAAATAAAAAGAGTGTGGTTGAGAGAGCAGAAGAGGGTGTTTTGAAATGGTTTGGGCACATGGAGAGAATGAGTGAGGAAAGATTGACCAAGAGGATATATGTGTCGGAGGTGGAGGGAACGAGGAGAAGTGGGAGACCAAATTGGAGGTGGAAAGATGGAGTGAAAAAGATTTTGTGTGATCGGGGCCTGAACATGCAGGAGGGTGAAAGGAGGGCAAGGAATAGAGTGAACTGGATCGATGTGGTATACCGGGGTTGACGTGCTGTCAGTGGATTGAATCAGGGCATGTGAAGCGTCTGGGGTAAACCATGGAAAGCTGTGTAGGTATGTATATTTGCATGTGTGGACGTATGTATATACATGTGTATGGGGGTGGGTTGGGCCATTTCTTTCGTCTGTTTCCTTGCGCTACCTCGCAAACGCGGGAGACAAAAAAAAAAAAATATATATAGGTTATTAGGTACAGTAGGGTTGAGGGTCAAGTCAATTGGGAGGTGAGTTTGAATGGAGAAAAACTGGAGGAAGTAAAGTGTTTTAGATATCTGGGAGTGGATCTGGCAGCGGATGGAACCATGGAAGCGGAAGTGGATCATAGGGTGGGGGAGGGGGCGAAAATTCTGGGGGCCTTGAAGAATGTGTGGAAGTCGAGAACATTATCTCGGAAAGCAAAAATGGGTATGTTTGAAGGAATAGTGGTTCCAACAATGTTGTATGGTTGCGAGGCGTGGGCTATGGATAGAGTTGTGCGCAGGAGGATGGATGTGCTGGAAATGAGATGTTTGAGGACAATGTGTGGTGTGAGGTGGTTTGATCGAGTAAGTAACGTAAGGGTAAGAGTGATGTGTGGAAATAAAAAGAGCGTGGTTGAGAGAGCAGAAGAGGGTGTTTTGAAATGGTTTGAGCACATGGAGAGAATGAGTGAGGAAAGATTGACCAAGAGGATATATGTTTCGGAGGTGGAGGGAACGAGGAGAAGTGGGAGACCAAATTGGAGGTAGAAAGATGGAGTGAAAAAGATTTTGTGTGATCGGGGCCTGAACATGCAGGAGGGTGAAAGGAGGGCAAGGAATAGAGTGAATTGGATCGATGTGGTATACCGGGGTTGACGTGCTGTCAGTGGGTTGAATCAGGGCGTGTGAAGCGTCTGGGGTAAACCATGGAAAGCTGTGTAGGTATGTATATTTGCGTGTGTGGACGTATGTATACACATGTGTATGGGGGTGTGTTAGGCCATTTCTTTCGTCTGTTTCCTTGCGCTACCTCGCAAACGCGGGAGACAGCGACAAAGCAAAAAAAAAAATATATATATATATATATATATATATATATATATATATATATATATATATATATATATATATATATGTGTGTATGTGTATATGTGTATATATACATATATATATATATATATATATATATATATATATATATATATATATATATATATATATATATATATGTATATACGTATATATGTATATATGTGTGTATATAAGTATATATATATATATATATATATATATATATATATATATATATATATATATATATAGGGTGGGGGAGGGGGCGAAAATCCTGGGGGCCTTGAAGAATGTGTGGAAGTCGAGAACATTATCTCGGAAAGCAAAAATGGGTATGTTTGAAGGAATAGTGGTTCCAACAATGTTGTATGGTTGCGAGGCGTGGGCTATGGATAGAGTTGTGCTCAGGAGGATGGATGTGCTGGAAATGAGATGTTTGAGGACAATGTGTGGTGTGAGGTGGTTTGATCGAGTGAGTAACGTAAGGGTAAGATAGATGTGTGGTAATAAAAAGAGCGTGGTTGAGAGAGCAGAAGAGGGTGTTTTGAAGTGGTTTGGGCACATGGAGAGGATGAGTGAGGAGAGATTGACCAAGAAGATATATGTGTCGGAGGTGGAGGGAACAAGGAGAAGAGGGAGACCAAATTGGAGGTGGAAGGATGGAGTGAAAAGGATTTTGTGTGATCGGGGCCTGAACATCCAGGAGGGTGAAAGGAGGGCAAGGAATAGAGTGAATTGGAGCGATGTGGTATACCGGGGTTGACGTGCTGTCAGTGGATTGAATCGGGGCATGTGAAGCGTCTGGGGTACACCATGGAAAGCTGTGTTGGTATGTATATTTGCGTGTGTGGACGTATGTATATACATGTGTATGGGGGGGGGTTGGGCCATTTCTTTCGTCTGTTTCCTTGCGCTACCTCGCAAACGCGGGAGACAGCGACAAAGTATAATAAATAAAAATAATAATATATATATATATATATATATATATATATATATATATGTATATGTATATATATATATATATATATATATATATATATATATATATATATATACACTATCCCTGGGGATAGGGGAGAAAGAATACTTCCCACGTATTCCCTGCGTGTCGTAGAAGGCGACTAAAAGGGGAGGGAGCGGGTGGCTGGAAATCCTCCCCTTTCTTGTTTTTTTTTTTTTTTTTTTAATTTTCCAAAAGAAGGAACAGAGAAGGGGGTCAGGTGAGGATATTCCCTCTAAGGCCCAGTTCTCTGTTCTTAACGCTACCTCGCTAACGCGGGAAATGGCAAATAGTATGAAATAAAAAAAAATATATATATATATATATATATATATATATATATATATATATATATATATATATATATATATATATAAACACATTAAACAAATTAATTTGTATATGGATGGGGTTGTTAGGGAGGTGAATGCAAGAGTTTTGGAAAGAGGGGCAAGAATGAAGTCTGTTGTGGATGAGAGAGCTTGGGAAGTGAGTCAGTTGTTGTTCGCTGATGATACAGTGCTGGTGGCTGATTCATGTGAGAAACTTCAGAAGCTGGTGACTGAGTTTGGTAAAGTGTGTGAAAGAAGAAAGTTGAGAGTAAATGTGAATAAGAGCAAGGTTATTAGGTACAGTAGGGTTGAGGGTCAAGTCAATTGGGAGGTAAGTTTGAATGGAGAAAAACTGGAGGAAGTAAAGTGTTTTAGATATCTGAGAGTGGATTTGGCAGTAGATGGAACCATGGAAGCGGAAGTGAATCATAGGGTGGGGGAGGGGGGCGAAAATTCTGGGAGCCTTGAAGAATGTGTGGAAGTCGAGAACATTATCTTGGAAAGCAAAAATGGGTGTTTGAAGGAATAGTGGTTCCAACAATGTTGTATGGTTGAGAGGCGTGGGCTATGGATAGAGTTGTGCGCAGGAGGATGGATGTGCTGGAAATGAGATGTTTGAGGACAATGTGTGGTGTGAGGTGGTTTGATCGAGTAAGTAACGTAAGGGTAAGAGAGATGTGTGGAAATAAAAAGAGTGTGGTTGAGAGAGCAGAAGAGGGTGTTTTGAAATGGTTTGGGCACATGGAGAGAATGAGTGAGGAAAGATTGACCAAGAGGATATATGTGTCGGAGGTGGAGGGAACGAGGAGAAGTGGGAGACCAAATTGGAGGTGGAAAGATGGAGTGAAAAAGATTTTGTGTGATCGGGGCCTGAACATGCAGGAGGGTGAAAGGAGGGCAAGGAATAGAGTGAACTGGATCGATGTGGTATACCGGGGTTGACGTGCTGTCAGTGGATTGAATCAGGGCATGTGAAGCGTCTGGGGTAAACCATGGAAAGCTGTGTAGGTATGTATATTTGCATGTGTGGACGTATGTATATACATGTGTATGGGGGTGGGTTGGGCCATTTCTTTCGTCTGTTTCCTTGCGCTACCTCGCAAACGCGGGAGACAAAAAAAAAAATATATATATAGGTTATTAGGTACAGTAGGGTTGAGGGTCAAGTCAATTGGGAGGTGAGTTTGAATGGAGAAAAACTGGAGGAAGTAAAGTGTTTTAGATATCTGGGAGTGGATCTGGCAGCGGATGGAACCATGGAAGCGGAAGTGGATCATAGGGTGGGGGAGGGGGCGAAAATTCTGGGGGCCTTGAAGAATGTGTGGAAGTCGAGAACATTATCTCGGAAAGCAAAAATGGGTATGTTTGAAGGAATAGTGGTTCCAACAATGTTGTATGGTTGCGAGGCGTGGGCTATGGATAGAGTTGTGCGCAGGAGGATGGATGTGCTGGAAATGAGATGTTTGAGGACAATGTGTGGTGTGAGGTGGTTTGATCGAGTAAGTAACGTAAGGGTAAGAGTGATGTGTGGAAATAAAAAGAGCGTGGTTGAGAGAGCAGAAGAGGGTGTTTTGAAATGGTTTGAGCACATGGAGAGAATGAGTGAGGAAAGATTGACCAAGAGGATATATGTTTCGGAGGTGGAGGGAACGAGGAGAAGTGGGAGACCAAATTGGAGGTAGAAAGATGGAGTGAAAAAGATTTTGTGTGATCGGGGCCTGAACATGCAGGAGGGTGAAAGGAGGGCAAGGAATAGAGTGAATTGGATCGATGTGGTATACCGGGGTTGACGTGCTGTCAGTGGGTTGAATCAGGGCGTGTGAAGCGTCTGGGGTAAACCATGGAAAGCTGTGTAGGTATGTATATTTGCATGTGTGGACGTATGTATACACATGTGTATGGGGGTGTGTTAGGCCATTTCTTTCGTCTGTTTCCTTGCGCTACCTCGCAAACGCGGGAGACAAAAAAAAAAAAAATATATATAGGTTATTAGGTACAGTAGGGTTGAGGGTCAAGTCAATTGGGAGGTAAGTTTGAATGGAGAAAAACTGGAGGAAGTAAAGTGTTTTAGATATCTGGGAGTGGATCTGGCAGCGGATGGAACCATGGAAGCGGAAGAGAATCAAAGGGTGGGGGAGGGGGGGCAAAAATCCTGGAAGCCTTGAAGAATGTGTGGAAGTCGAGAACATTATCTGCGAAAGCAAAAATGGCTATGTTTGAAGGAATAGTGGTTCCAACAATGTTGTATGGTTGCAAGGTGTGGGCTATGGATAGAGTTGTGCGCAGGAGGGTGGATGTGCTGGAAATGAGATATATGAGGACAATATGTGGTGTGAGGTGGTTTGATCGAGTAAGTAATGTAAGGGTAAGAGAGATGTGTGGAAATAAAAAGAGCGTGGTTGAGAGAGCAGAAGAGGGTGTTTTGAAATGGTTTGGGCACATGGAGAGAATGAGTGAGGAAAGATTGACCAAGAGGATATATGTTTCAGAGGTGGAGGGAACGAGGAGAAGTGGGAGACCAAATTGGAGGTGGAAAGATGGAGTGAAAAAGGTTTTGAGTGATCGGGGCCTGAACATGCAGGAGGGTGAAAGGAGGGCAAGGAATAGAGTGAATTGGATCAATGTGGTATACCGGGGTAGACGTGCTGTCAATGGATTGAATCAGGGCATGTGAAGCGTCTGGGGTAAACCATGGAAAGTTCTGTGGGGCCTGGATGTGGAGAGGGAGCTGTGGTTTCGGGCATTATTACATGGCAGCTAGAGACTTAGTGTGAACGAATGGGGCCTTTGTTGTCTTTTCCTAGCGCTACCTCGCACACATGAGGGGGGAGGGAATGTTATTCCATGTGTGGCGAGGTGGCGATGGGAATGAATAAAGGCAGTGTGAATTGTGTGCATGTGTATATAGGTATGTGTCTGTGTGTGTATATATATATATGTACATTGAGATGTATGGGTATGTATATTTGCGTGTGTGGACGTGTATGTATATACATGTGTATGGGGGTGGGTTGGGCCATTTCTTTAGTCTGTTTCTTTGCGCTACCTTGCAAACGCGGGAGACAGCGACAAAGCAAAAATAAAATAAAATAAAAAAATATATATATATATATATATATATATATATATATATATATGCATACATTTTGCATATGAGATGACCATGATTAAGGTATTTAGATACCCATCCCATCCATGTCAGCTACTATAAGGTATGCATAGATCAAAGCTAGCTCAGAAGCAGTGTTCAAGCAGGTCAGTAGTATTCTACCGGATCAACAGTGACCAAATGGGTTTGTAGTGTTCCAGTAAATGACCAGTATCCTAGCAAGTTGTGTTCCACTGAGCTTGGATTGTTTTAGATAATGAGCAGTGTCGTAATAGGTTAGGTCAACTTAGTCTGCAATGTCTGAGTGTGTCAACATTGTCTTATAGTTTTGCATTGTTCTACTGAGTCGGTAGTGTTCATCTGGGTAAGCAATGTTCAACGGAGTCAATTATGTCCCCATGAGCGAGGAGGTTAGGTCAGAGGTATCCTACATGGTTAGCACTGACCAAGTAAATCAGCAGTATTCCACTAGGTCAGCATGGGCCCCAATGGGCCGACGTCCCACCCCCTCGCCAGTCCATACCGACGTGACTGGTGACCGAATCTGTGTATCACTTAACTATATTCTTTGCCTTTCTTTACAAGTGCAAGACTTGTAGATTTAACTTGATTTTCCCTTCATGAACGCTGGAGAGAGAGAGAGAGAGAGAGAGAGCACTAACCATTGTGGGCTGATGATGTGTTGGGTCTGTCTGGTGAAGGTCTCCGCCCACTTGACTATCCCCAGGACGAACAACACCGTCTCTCTCTCTCTCTCTCTCTCTCTCTCTCTCTACCAGTTACTGTAAGTTACCAACGTAGTGATGAATAAAAGGCAGTTACTGCCAGTTACCAATGTTGTTCAGGATGAACAACGTTCAGTTACCAACTCCAGGATGAACAACGTTCAGTTACTAACTCCAGGATGAACAACGTCTGTAAAGGAGTTACTCCTTGTTACCAACTCCAGGATGAACAACATCCGGATAGGCGTTACCGACATGCCAACTCCAAGAAGAACAACGACAGTACAGGAGTTTCCATATCCATATAGAATATACCTACTGGAGTTACTGCCCGTTACCAACTTCAGCAAGAACGACAACCGTACAGGAGTTACTGCGTTACTGATTCCAGGACGAACAATGTCTGAGCAGGCGTTACCAACTCAAGGATAAACAACATCTTTACAGGAGATAATGATCATTACCAACTGCAGCATTAACAACATCCAAACAGGAGTTACTACCACTCACAACTTTCAGAAGAGACAAATTATGTAATGTGATTACTGCCAGTTGTTAATTACAGGAAGACTAACGTGCGTAGAGGAGTTACGCTCAGTTATTACCTCCAAAACGATTAGCGTCTAACATAGGATATTGCAAGTACAACCTCCAGGATGAATTACTGTTAGTTACTATCTCCATGATGAACCATGTATGTGCAGGAGTTACTGCTAGTTACCATCTCCAGGATGAACCATGTAAGTGCAGGAGTTATTGCTAGTTACCATCTCCAGGATGATCAACGTATGTGCAGGAGTTACTGCTAGTTACCATCTCCAGGATGATCAACGTATGTGCAGGAGTTACTGCTAGTTACCTTCTCCAGGATGATCAACGTATGTGCAGGAGTTACTGCTAGTTACCATCTCCAGGATGATCAACGTATGTGCAGGAGTTACTGCTAGTTACCTTCTCCAGGATGATCAACGTATGCGCAGGAGTTACTGCTAGTTACCATATCCAGGATGATCAGCGTATGTGCAGGAGTTACTGCTAGTTACCATATCCAGGATGATCAGCGTATGTGCTGGAGTTACTGCTAGTTACCATCTCCAGGATGATCAACATATGTGCAGGAGTTACTGCTAGTTACCATCTCCAGGATGATCAACGTATGTGCAGGAGTTACTGCTAGTTACCATATCCAGGATGATCAGCGTATGTGCAGGAGTTACTGCCAGTTACCATCTCCAGGATGATCAACGTATGTGCAAGAGTTACTGCTAGTTACCAACTCCAGGATGATCAACGTATGTGCAGGAGTTACTGCTAGTTACTATCTCCAGGATGATCAGCGTATATGCAGGAGTTACTGCTAGTTACCATCTCCAGGATGATCAGCGTATGTGCAGGAGTTACTGCTAGTTACCATCTCCAGGATGATCAACGTATGTGCAGGAGTTACTGCTAGTTACCATCTCCAGGATGATCAACGTATGTGCAGGAGTTACTGCTAGTTACCATCTCCAGGATGATCAGCGTATGTGCAGGAGTTACTGCTAGTTACCATCTCCAGGATGATCAACGTATGTGCAGGAGTTACTGCTAGTTACTATCTCCAGGATGATCAGCGTATATGCAGGAGTTGTTACTTACCAACTCCAGGCAACTCCAGGATGACCAACGTATATGCAGGAGTTACTGCTAGTTACCATGTCCAGGATGATCAACGTATATGCAGGAGTTACTGCTAGTTACCATCTCCAGGATGATCAGCGTATGTGCAGGAGTTACTGCTAGTTACCATCTCCAGGATGATCAACGTATGTGCAGGAGTTACTGCTAGTTACCATCTCCAGGATGATCAACGTATGTGCAGGAGTTACTGCTAGTTACCATCTCCAGGATGATCAGCGTATGTGCAGGAGTTACTGCTAGTTACCATCTCCAGGATGATCAACGTATGTGCAGGAGTTACTGCTAGTTACCATCTCCAGGATGATCAGCATATGTGCAGGAGTTACTGCCAGTTACCATCTCCAGGATGATCAGCGTATGTGCAGGAGTTACTGCCAGTTACCATCTCCAGGATGATCAACGTATGTGCAAGAGTTACTGCTAGTTACCAACTCCAGGATGATCAACGTATGTGCAGGAGTTACTGCTAGTTACCATCTCCAGGATGATCAACGTATGTGCAGGAGTTACTGCTAGTTACCATCTCCAGGATGATCAACGTATGTGCAGGAGTTACTGCTAGTTACCATCTCCAGGATGATCAACATATGTGCAGGAGTTACTGCTAGTTACCATCTCCAGGATGATCAACGTATGTGCAGGAGTTACTGCTAGTTACCATATCCAGGATGATCAGCGTATGTGCAGGAGTTACTGCCAGTTACCATCTCCAGGATGATCAACGTATGTGCAGGAGTTACTGCTAGTTACCATCTCCAGGATGATCAACATATGTGCAGGAGTTACTGCTAGTTACCATCTCCAGGATGATCAACGTATGTGCAGGAGTTACTGCTAGTTACCATATCCAGGATGATCAGCGTATGTGCAGGAGTTACTGCCAGTTACCATCTCCAGGATGATCAACGTATGTGCAAGAGTTACTGCTAGTTACCAACTCCAGGATGATCAACGTATGTGCAGGAGTTACTGCTAGTTACTATCTCCAGGATGATCAGCGTATATGCAGGAGTTGTTACTTACCAACTCCAGGCAACTCCAGGATGACCAACGTATATGCAGGAGTTACTGCTAGTTACCATGTCCAGGATGATCAACGTATATGCAGGAGTTACTGCTAGTTACCATCTCCAGGATGATCAGCGTATGTGCAGGAGTTACTGCTAGTTACCATCTCCAGGATGATCAACGTATGTGCAGGAGTTACTGCTAGTTACCATCTCCAGGATGATCAACGTATGTGCAGGAGTTACTGCTAGTTACCATCCCCAGGATGATCAGCGTATGTGCTGGAGTTAACCTAGTTACCATCTCCAGGATGAACAACGTATGTGCAGGAGTTACTGTTAGTTACCAACTCCAGGATGATCAACGTAAGTGAAGGAGTTACTGCTAGTTACCATCTCCAGGATGATCAACATGTGTGCAGGAGTTACAGCTAGTTACCATCTCCAGGATGAACAACATATGTGCAGGAGTTACTGCTAGTTACCAACTCCAGGATGATCAACGTATGTGCAGGAGTTAATGCTAGTTACCAACTCAAGGATGAACAACATATGCGTAGGAGTTACTGCTAGTTACCATCTCCAGGATGATTAACGTATGCGCAGGAGTTACTGCAAGTTACCATCTCCAGGATGATCACCGTATGTGCAGGAGTTACTGCTAGTTACCGTCTCCATGATGAACAACGTATGTGCAGGAGTTACTGCTAGTTACCATCTCCAGGATGATCAACGTATGTGCAGGACTTACTTCTAGTTACCATCTCCAGGATGATCAACGTATGTGCAGGAGTTACTGCTAGTTACCATCTCCAGGATGATCAACGTATGTGCAGGAGTTACTGCTAGTTACCATCTCCAGGATGATCACCGTATGTGCAGGAGTTATTGCTAGTTACCATCTCCAGGATGATCAGCGTATGTGCAGGAGTTACTGCCAGTTACCATCTCCTTGATGATCAGCGTATGTGCATTAGTTACTGCTAGTTTATCATCTCCAGGGTGAACAACGTATGTGTTGGAGTTACTGCTAGTTACCATCTTCATGATGAACAACGTGTGTGCTGAAGTTACTGCTAGTTACCATCTCCAGGATGATCAACGTATGTGCTGGAGTTACTGCTAGTTACCATCTCCAGGATGATCAGCGTATGTGCTGGAGTTACTGCTAGTTACCATCTCCATGGTGAACCAAGCATGTGCAGGAGTTACTGCTGGTTACCATCTCCTGGACGATCAACGTATGTGCAGGAGTTACTGCTAGTTACCATCTCCAGGATGAACATCGTATGTGCTGGAGTTACTGCTATTTACCATCTCCAGGATGATCAACGTATGTGCAGGAGTTATTGCTAGTTACCATCTCCAGGATGATCAGCGTATGCGCAGGAGTTATTGCTAGTTACCATCTCCAGGATGATCAACGTATGCGCAGGAGTTACTGTTAGTTACCATCTCCAGGATGATCAACGTATGTGCAAGAGTTACTTAGTTACCAACTCCAGGATGAACAACGTATGTGCAAGAGTTACTGTTAGTTACCAACTCCAGGATGATCAACGTATGTGCAGGAGTTACTGAAAGTTACCATCTCCAGGATGATCAACGTATGCGCAGGAGTTACTGTTAGTTACCATCTCCAGGATGAACATCGTATGTGCAGGAGTTACTGCTATTTACCATCTCCAGGATGATCAACGTATGCGCAGGAGTTATTGCTAGTTACCATCTCCAGGATGATCAACGTATGTGCAAGAGTTACTTAGTTACCAACTCCAGGATGAACAACGTATGTGCAAGAGTTACTGTTAGTTACCAACTCCAGGATGATCAACGTATGTGCAGGCGTTACTGAAAGTTACCATCTCCAGGATGATCAACGTATGCGCAGGAGTTACAGCTAGTTACCATCTCCAGGATGATCAACGTATGTGCAGGAATTACTGCTAGTTACCATCTCCAGGATGATCAACGTATGTGCAGGAGTTACTGCCAGTTACCATCTCCAGGATGATCAGCGTATGTGCAGGAGTTACTGCTAGTTACCATCTCCAGGATGATCAACGTATGTGCAGGAGTTACTGCTAGTTACCATCTCCAGGATGATCAGCGTATGTGCAGGATTACTGCCAGTTACCATCTCCAGGATGATCAACGTATGTGCAGGAGTTATTGCTAGTTACCATCTCCTGGATGATCAACGTATGTGCAGGAGTTACTGCTAGTTACCATCTCCAGGATGATCAACGCATGTGCAGGAGTTACTGCTAGTTACCAACTCCAGAATGATCAACGTATGTGCAGGAGTTATTGCTAGTTACCATCTCCAGGATGAACAACGTATATGCAGGAGTTACTGCTAGTTATAAACTCCAGGATGAACAATGTATGTGCAGGAGTTACTGCTAGTTACCAACTCCAGGATGATCTCAATTAATCATACTTAAAGGTAGGGTCTCACTTAATTGATGATACTTAAAGACAAGGTCTCACTTATTTAATGATACTTAGAGATAAGGTCTCAATTTATGATACTTAAAGATAAGGTCACAATTAATGATACTTAGAGATAAGGTCTCACTTAATTAATGATATCTAAAGATAAGGTCTCACTTAATTGATGATACTTAGAGATAAGATTTCACTCAATTAATGATACTTAAAGATAAGATCTCACTTAATTAATGATACTTAGAGATAAGATCTCACTTAATTGATGATACTTAGAGATAGGATCTCACTTAATTAATGATACTTAAAGATAAGGTCTCACTTAATGATACTTAGAGATAAGATCTCACTTAATTAATGATACTTAGAGATAAGATCTCAATCAATGATATTTAGAGATAAGGTCTCAATCAATGATACTTAGAGATAAGGTCTCAATCAATGATATTTAGAGATAAGGTCTCAATCAATGATACTTAGAGATGAGGTCTCAATTAATGATACTTAAAGATAAGGTCTCAATTAATGATACTCAAAAATAAGGTCTCAATTAATGATACTTAGAGATAAGATCTCACTTTATTAATGGTACTGAGAGATAAGATCTCAATCAATGATATTTAGAGATAAGGTCTCAATTAATGATACTTAGAGATAAGGTCTCACTTAATTAATGATACTTAAAGATAAGGTCTCAGTCAATGATACTTAGAGATAAGGTCTCACTTAATTAATGATACTTAGAGATAAGGTCTCAATTAATGATACTTAAAGATAAGGTCTCAGTCAATGATACTTAAAGATAAGGTCTCAATTAATGATACTCAAAAATAAGGTCTCAATTAATGATACTTAGAGATAAGGTCTCACTTAATTAATGATACTTAAAGATAAGGTCTCAATTAATGATACTCAAAAATAAGGTCTCAATTAATGATACTTAGAGATAAGGTCTCACTTAATTAATGATACTTAGAGATAAGGTCTCACTTAATTAATGATACTTAAAGATAAGGTCTCAATAAATGATACTCAAAAATAAGGTCTCAATTAATGTTACTTAGAGATAAGGTCTCACTTAATTAATGATACTTAAAGATAAGGTCTCAATTAATGATTCTCAAAAATAAGGTCTTAATTAATGATACTTAGAGATAAGATCTCACTTTATTAATGGTACTGAGAGATTATATCCCAATCAATGATATTTAGAGATAAGGTCTCACTTAATTAATGATACTTAGAGATAAGGTCTCACTTAATTAATGATACTTAGAGATAAGGTCTCACTTGATTAATGATACTTAGAGATAAGGTCTCACTTAATTAATGATACTTAGAGATAAGGTCTCAATTAATGATACTTAGAGATAAGGTCTCACTTGATTAATGATACTTAGAGATAAGGTCTCACTTAATTAATGATACTTAGAGATAAGGTCTCACTTGATTAATGATACTTAGAGATAAGGTCTCACTTAATTAATGATACTTAGAGATAAGGTCTCACCTAATTAATGGTACTTAGAGATAAGGTCTCACTTAATTAATGATACTTAAAGATAAGGTCTCAATTAATGATACTCAAAAATAAGGTCTCAATCAATGATACTTAGAGATAAGGTCTCACTTAATTAATGATACTTAAAGATAAGGTCTCAATTAATGATACTCAAAAATAAGGTCTTAATTAATGATACTTAGAGATAAGATCTCACTTTATTAATGGTACTGAGAGATTATGTCTCAATCAATGATATTTAGAGATAAGGTCTCACTTAATTAATGATACTTAGAGATAAGGTCTCAATTAATAATACTTAGAGATAAGGTCTCACTTGATTAATGATACTTAGAGATAAGGTCTCACTTAATTAATGATACTTAGAGATAAGGTCTCACTTGATTAATGATACTTAGAGATAAGCTCTCACTTAATTAATGATACTTAGAGATAAGGTCTCACTTAATCAATGGCACTTAGAGATAAGGTCTCACTTAATTAATGATACTTAGAGATAAGGTCTCACTTGATTAATGATACTTAGAGATAAGTCTCATTTGATTAATGATACTTAGAGATAAGGTCTCACTTAATTAATGATACTTAGAGATAAGGTCTCAATTAATGATACTTAGAGATAAGGTCTCACTTGATTAATGATACTTAGAGATAAGGTCTCACTTAATTAATGATACTTAGAGATAAGGTCTCACTTGATTAATGATACTTAGAGATAAGGTCTCACTTAATTAATGATACTTAGAGATAAGGTCTCAATTAATGATACTTAGAGATAAGGTCTCACTTAATTAATGACACTTAGAGATAAAGTCTCACTTAATCAATGGTACTTACAACTGAATTTTTAGAACAACAGTGCAAGTGGATTGTGATAAGGCTGTTTATGATAGAACGGAGACCTGGCCCATGACTCACTATACACCTGGATCATGACCCTCACCCTACACCTGGATCATGACTCTCACTATACACCTGGCCCCATGACTCTCACTATAGTCCTGGACCATGACCCTCACCATAGACCTGACCCATGACTCACTATATACCTGGCCCATGACCCTCACCATACACCTGGACCATGACCCTCACCATAGACCTGACCCATGACTCACTATATACCTGACCCATGACTCTCACCATACACCTGGACCATGACCCCCACCATAGACCTGACCCGTGACTTTCACTATAGACCTGGCCCATGACTTTCACTATACACCTGGACCATGACCCTCACTATAGACCTGGCCCATGACTTTCACTATAGACCTGGCCCACGACTTTCACTATACACCTGGACCATGACCCTCACTATAGACCTGGCCCATGACTTTCACTATAGACCTTGCCCATGACTTTCACTATAGACCTGGCCCATGACTCTCACCATACATCTGGACCATGACCCCCACCATAGACCTGACCCATGACTTTCACTATAGACCTGGCCCATGACTTTCACTATACACCTGGACCATGACCCTCACTATAGACCTGACCCATGACTTTCACTATAGACCTGGCCCATGACTTTCACTATAGACCTGGCCCATGACTTTCACTATAGACCTGGCCCCATGACTCTCACTATAGTCCTGGACCATGACCCTCACCATAGACCTGACCCATGATTTTCACTATAGACCTGGCCCATGACTTTCACTATACACCTGGACCATGACCCTCACTATAGACCTGGCCCATAACTTTCACTATAGACCTGGCCCATGACTTTCACTATAGACCTGGCCCCATGACTCTCACTATAGTCCTGGACCATGACCCTCACCATACACCTGACCCATGACTCACTATAGACCTGGCCCATGACTTTCACTATAGACCTGGACCATGACCCTCACTATAGACCTGGCCCATAACTTTCACTATAGACCTGGCCCATGACTTTCACTATAGACCTGGCCCCATGACTCTCACTATAGTCCTGGACCATGACTTTCACTATAGACCTGGCCCCATGACTCTCACTATAGTCCTGGACCATGACCCTCACCATACACCTGACCCATGACTCACTATAGACCTGACCCATGACTTTCACTATACACCTGGACCATGACCCTCACTATAGACCTGGCCCATGACTTTCACTATAGACCTGACCCATGACTCTCACTATACACCTGGACCATGACTTACTATAGACCTGGCCCATGACTCACTATAGACCTGGCCCATGACTTTCACTATACACTTGGACCATGACCTTCACTATAGACCTGGCCCAAGACTCTCACTATAGACCTGACCCATGACTCTCATTATAGACCTGGCCCATGACTTACTATAGACCTGGACCATGACACTACAGACCTAACTTATGACTCTCACTATAGACCTGGCCCATGACTTACTGTAGACTTGGCCCATGACTCACTATAGACCTGGCTTATGACTTTCTACAGACCTAGCCCATGATTCACTACAGACCTAACCTATGACTCTCACTATAAACCTGGCCCATGACTCACTTTTGACCTGGCCCATGACTCACTATAGACCTGGCCTATGACTTGCTATAGACCTGGACCTTACTCTCACTATAGACCTAACCTATGACTCTCACTATAGACCTGGCCCATGACTTACTATGTACCTGGCCCATGACTCACTATAGACCTGACCCATGGCTCTATAGACCTGACCCATGACTCATTATAGGCCTAGCCCAGGACTCACTACAGACCTGACCTATGACTCATTATAGACTTGGCCCATTACTCACTATAGACCTGACCTATGACTCACTATAGATCTGACCTATAACTCTCACTATAGACATGGCCCATGACTCTCACTATAGATCTGACCTATGACTCTCATTATAGACTTGGCCCATGACTCACTATAGATATGACCTTTGACTCTTAGTATAGACTTATCCCATGACTCACTATGGACTTGCCCATGACTCTCACTATATACCTGACCTATGACTCACAATAGACTTAGACCATGACTCTCACTGTAGACTTGGCCTATGACTCTCACTATAGACCTGACCTATGACTCCCACTATAGACCCGGCCCATGACTCTCAAAATAGACCTACCCCATGACTCTCAAAATAGACCTCACCTATGACTGTCACTATAGACTTGGTCTATGACTCTCACTACAGACCTGACTTATGAACCTCACTATAGACTTGGCCCGTGACTATCTATAGATTTGGCCCATGACTATCTATAGATTTGGCCTATGACTCTTGCTATAGACTTGACCTATGACTCACTATAGAACTGGCCTATGACTCACTATAGACCTGGCCTATGACTCACTATAGACCTGGACCATGACTCACTATAGTATTTACATTTCCTATGTAAATACTGATGTCTAAATGAAAAAGAATAATGGAAAAAAGAGTAGAACAAAAGATGAATCAGTAATGACTTATGTTTGAAGTAGAGGCCAGAGGATGAGTCCATGTTGTTAATGTAGTAGATGCCAGAGGATGAGTCCATGCTGTTATTGTAGCAGAGGCCAGAGGATGAGTCCATGTTGTTATTATAGTAGAGGCCAGAGGATGAGTCCATGTTGTTGACGTAGCAGAGGCCAGAGGATGAGTCCATGTTATTATTGTAGTAGATGCCAGAGGATGAGTCCATGTTGTTATTGTAGTAGAGGCCAGAGGATGAGTCCATGTTGTTATTATAGTAGAGGCCAGAGGATGAGTCCATGTTGTTGACGTAGCAGAGGCCAGAGGATGAGTCCATGTTGTTATTGTAGTAGAGGCCAGAGGATGGGTCCATGTTGTTATCATAGTAGAGGCCAGAGGATGAGTCCATGTTGTTATTGTAGCAGAGGCCAGAGGATGAGTCCATGTTGTTATTGTAGTAGAGGCCAGAGGATGAGTCCACGTTGTTGACGTAGCAGGGGCCAGAGGATGAGTCCATGTTGTTATTGTAGTAGAGGCCAGAGGATGAGTCCATGTTGTTAATGTAATAGATGCCAGAGGATGAGTCCATGTTGTTATTGTAGCAGAGGCCAGAGGATGAGTCCATGTTGTTATTATAGTAGAGGCCAGAGGATGGGTCCATGTTGTTATTGTAGCAGAGGCCAGAGGATGAGTCCATGTTGTTATTATAGTAGAGGCCAGAGGATGAGTCCATGTTGTTGACGTAGCAGAGGCCAGAGGATGAGTCCATGTTGTTATTGTAGTAGATGCCAGAGGATGAGTCCATGTTGTTATTGTAGTAGAGGCCAGAGGATGAGTCCATGTTGTTATTATAGTAGAGGCCAGAGGATGAGTCCATGTTGTTGACGTAGCAGAGGCCAGAGGATGAGTCCATGTTGTTATTGTAGTAGAGGCCAGAGGATGAGTCCATGTTGTTATCATAGTAGAGGCCAGAGGATGAGTCCATGTTGTTATTGTAGCAGAGGCCAGAGGATGAGTCCATGTTGTTATTGTAGTAGAGGCCAGAGGATGACTCCACGTTGTTGACGTAGCAGGGGCCAGAGGATGAGTCCATGTTGTTATTGTAGTAGAGGCCAGAGGATGAGTCCATGTTGTTAATGTAATAGATGCCAGAGGATGAGTCCATGTTGTTATTGTAGCAGAGGCCAGAGGATGAGTCCATGTTGTTATTATAGTAGAGGCCAGAGGATGGGTCCATGTTGTTATTGTAGCAGAGGCCAGAGGATGAGTCCATGTTGTTATTATAGTAGAGGCCAGAGGATGAGTCCATGTTGTTATTATAGTAGAGGCCAGAGGATGAGTCCATGTTGTTATTATAGTAGAGGCCAGAGGATGAGTCCATGTTGTTATTGCAGTAGAGGTCAGAGGATGAGTCCATGTTGTTAATGTAGTAGAGGCCAGAGGAAAAGTCCATGATGTTAATGTAGTAGAGGCCAGAGGATGAGTCCATGTTGTTAATGTAGTAGAGGCCAGAGGATGAGTCCATGTTGCTATTTTAGTAGAGGCCAGAGGATGAGTCCATTTTGTTGTTGTAGTAGAGGCCAGAGGATGAGTCCATGTTGTTATTGTAGAGGCAGAGAGGTCCATGTTGTTATTGTAGAGAGGCATGAGTCATGTTGTTATTGTAGTAGAGGCCAGAGGATAAGTCCATGTTGTTATTGTAGCAGAGGCCAGAGGATGAGTCCATGTTGTTATTGTAGTAGAGGCCAGAGGATGAGTCCATGTTGTTATTGTAGCAGAGGCCAGAGGATGAGTCCATGTTGTTATTGTAGGAGAGGCCAGAGGATGAGTCCATGTTGTTATTATAGTAGAGGCCAGAGTATGAGTCCATGTTGTTATTGTAGGAGAGGCCAGAGGATGAGTCCATGTTGTTATTGTAGTAGAGGCCAGAGGATGAGTCCATGTTGTTATTGTAGTAGAGGCCAGAGGATGAGTCCATGTTGTTATCATAGTAGAGGCCAGAGGATGAGTCCATGTTGTTATTGTACCAGAGGCCAGAGGATGAGTCCATGTTGTTATCATAGTAGAGGCCAGAGTATGAGTCCATGTTGTTATTGTAGTAGAGGCCAGAGGATGAGTCCATGTTGTTATTGTAGCAGAGGCCAGAGGATAAGTCCATGTTATTATCATAGTAGAGGCCAGAGGATGAGTCCATGTTGTTATTGTAGTAGAGGCCAGAGTATGAGTCCATGTTGTTATCATAGTAGAGGCCAGAGGATGGGTCCATGTTGTTATTGTACTAGAGTTCAGAGGATGAGTCCATGTTGTTATTGTAGCAGAGGCCAGAGGATGAGTCTATGGTGTTATTGTACTAGAGGCCAGAGAATGAGTCCATGTTGTTATTGTACTAGAGTCCAGAGGATGAGTCCATGTTGTTATTGTAGCAGAGGCCAGAGGATAGTCCATGTTGTTATTGTAGCAGAGTCCAGAGGATGAGTCCATGTTGTTATTGTCGCAGAGGCCAAAGGATGGGTCCATTTTGTTATTGTCGCAGAGGCCAGGGGATGAGTCCATGTTGTTATTGTAGTAGAGGCCAGAGGATGAGTCCATGTTGTTATTGTAGTAGAGGCAAGAGGATGAGTCCATGTTGTTATTGTAGTAGAGGCCAGGGGATGAGTCCATGTTGTTATTGTAGTAGAGGCCAGAGGATGAGTCCATGTTGTTATTGTAGTAGAGGCCAGAGGATGAGTCCATGTTGTTATTGCAGCAGAGGTCAGAGGATGAGTCTATGGTGTTATTGTAGCAGAGGCCAGAGGATGAGTCCATGTTGTTATTGTAGCGGAGGCCAGAGGATGAGTCCATGTTGTTATTGTAGCAGAGGCCAGAGGATAAGTCCATGTTGTTATTGTAGCAGAGGCCAGAGGATGAGTCCATGTTGTTATTGTAGCAGAGGCCAGAGGATAAGTCCATGTTGTTATTGTGGCAGAGGCCAGAGGATGAGTCCATGTTAATATTGTAGTAGAGGCCAGAGGATGAGTCCCTGTTGTTATCGTACTAGAGGCCAGAGGATGAGTCCATGTTGTTATTGCAGCAGAGGCCAGAGGATGAGTCTATGTTGTCATTGTACCAGAGGCCAGAGAATGAGTCCATGTTGTTATTGTACCAGAGGCCAGAGGATGAGTCCATGTTGTTATTGTAGTAGAGGCCAGAGGATGAGTCCATGTTTTTATTGTTGCAGAGGCCAGAGGATGAGTCCATGTTGTTATTGTAGCAGAGGCCAGAGGATGAGTCCATGTTGTTATTGTAGTAGAGGCCAGAGGATGAGTCCATGTTGTTATTGTAGTAGACGCCAGAGGATGAGTCCACGTTGTTATTGTAGTAGAGGCCAGAGGATGAATCCATGTTGTTAACGTAGAAGAGGCCAGAGGATGAGTCCATGTTGTTATTGTAGCAGAGGCCAGAGGATGAGTCCATGTTGTTATCGTAGCAGAGGCCAGAGGATAAGTCCATGTTCTTATTGTAGTAGAGGCCAGAGGAATAGTCCATGTTGTCATTGTACCAGAGGCCAGAGGATGAGTCCATGTTGTTATTGTACCAGAGGCCAGAGGATGAGTCCATGTTGTTATTGTAGTAGAGGCCAGAGGATGAATCCATGTTTTTATTGTTGCAGAGGCCAGAGGATGAGTCCATGTTGTTATTGTAGCAGAGGCCAGAGGATGAGTCCATGTGGGGGGAAAAAGAGGATGAGTCCATGTTGTTATTGTAGTAGACGCCAGAGGATGAGTCCACGTTGTTATTGTAGTAGAGGCCAGAGGATGAATCCATGTTGTTAACGTAGTAGAGGCCAGAGGATGAGTCCATGTTGTTATTGTAGCAGCGGCCAGAGTATGAGGCCATGTTGTTATTGTAGCAGAGGCCAGAGGATAAGTCCATGTTCTTATTGTAGTAGAGGCCAGAGGAATAGTCCATGTTGTTATTGTAGCAGAGGCCAGAGGATGAGTCCATGTTGTTATTGCAGCAGAGGCCAGAGGATGAGTCTATGTTGTCATTGTACCAGAGGCCAGAGAATGAGTCCATGTTGTTATTGTAACAGAGGCCAGAGGATGAGTCCATGTTGTTATTGTAGTACAGGCCAGAGGATGAGTCCATGTTGTTAACGTAGCAGAGGCCAGAGGATGAGTCCATGTTGTTATTGTAGCAGAGGCCAGAGGATGAGTCCATGTTGTTATTGTAGTAGAGGCCAGAGGATGAGTCCATGTTGTTATTGTAGTAGACGCCAGAGGATGAGTCCACGTTGTTATTGTAGTAGAGGCCAGAGGATGAATCCATGTTGTTAACGTAGAAGAGGCCAGAGGATGAGTCCATGTTGTTATTGTAGCAGAGGCCAGAGTATGAGTCCATGTTGTTATCGTAGCAGAGGCCAGAGGATAAGTCCATGTTCTTATTGTAGTAGAGGCCAGAGGATGAGTCCATGTTCTTATTGTACCAGAGGCCAGAGGATGAGTCCATGTTGTTATTGTAGTAGAGGCCAGAGGATGAGTCCATGTTGTTATCATAGTAGAGGCCAGAGGATGAGTCCATGTTGTTATTGTAGTAGAGACCAGAGGATGAGTCCATGTTGTTATTGTAGCAGAGGCCAGGGGATGAGTCCACGTTGTTATTATAGTAGAGGCCAGAGGATGAGTCCATGTTGTTATTGTAGTAGAGGCCAGAGGATGAGTCCATGTTGTTATTGTAGTAGAGGCCAGAGGATGAGTCCAAGTTGTTATTGTAGTAGAGGCCAGAGGATGAGTCCATGTTGTTATTGTAGCAGAGGCCAGAGGATGAGTCCATGTTGTTATTGTAGTAGAGGCCAGAGGATGAGTCCATGTTGTTATTGTAGTAGAGGCCAGAGGATGAGTCCATGTTGTTATCATAGTAGAGGCCGGAGGATGAGTCCATGTTGTTATTGTAGCAGAGGCCAGAGGATAAGTCCATGTTGTTATTGTAGTAGAGGCCAGAGTATGAGTCCATGTTGTTATCATACCAGAGGCCAGAGGATGAGTCCACGTTGTTATTGTAGTAGAAGCCAGATGATGAGTCCATTTTCTTATTGTAGCAGAGTCCAGAGGATGAGTCCATGTTGTTATCATACCAGAGGCCAGAGGATGAGTCCATGTTGTTATCATAGTAGAGGCCAGAGGACGAGTCCATGTTGTTATTGTAGCAGAGGCCAGAGGATGAGTCCATGTTGTTATTGTAGTAGAGGCCAGAGTATGAGTCCATGTTGTTATCATAGTAGAGGCCAGAGTATGAGTCCATGTTGTTATTGTAGTAGAGGCCAGAGGATGAGTCCATGTTGTTATTGTAGCAGAGGCCAGAGGATGAGTCCATGTTGTTATTGTAGCAGAGGCCAGAGGATGAGTCCATGTTGTTATCATAGTAGAGGCCAGAGTATGAGTCCATGTTGTTATTGTAGGAGAGGCCAGAGGATGAGTCCATGTTGTTATTATAGTAGAGGCCAGAGTATGAGTCCATGTTGTTATTGTAGGAGAGGCCAGAGGATGAGTCCATGTTGTTATTGTAGTAGAGGCCAGAGTATGAGTCCATGTTGTTATTGTAGTAGAGGCCAGAGGATGAGTCCATGTTGTTATCATAGTAGAGGCCAGAGGATGAGTCCATGTTGTTATTGTACCAGAGGCCAGAGGATGAGTCCATGTTGTTATCATAGTAGAGGCCAGAGTATGAGTCCATGTTGTTATTGTAGTAGAGGCCAGAGGATGAGTCCATGTTGTTATTGTAGCAGAGGCCAGAGGATAAGTCCATGTTATTATCATAGTAGAGGCCAGAGGATGAGTCCATGTTGTTATTGTAGTAGAGGCCAGAGTATGAGTCCATGTTGTTATCATAGTAGAGGCCAGAGGATGAGTCCATGTTGTTATTGTACTAGAGTTCAGAGGATGAGTCCATGTTGTTATTGTAGCAGAGGCCAGAGGATGAGTCTATGGTGTTATTGTACTAGAGGCCAGAGAATGAGTCCATGTTGTTATTGTACTAGAGTCCAGAGGATGAGTCCATGTTGTTATTGTAGCAGAGGCCAGAGGATAGTCCATGTTGTTATTGTAGCAGAGTCCAGAGGATGAGTCCATGTTGTTATTGTCGCAGAGGCCAAAGGATGGGTCCATTTTGTTATTGTCGCAGAGGCCAGGGGATGAGTCCATGTTGTTATTGTAGTAGAGGCCAGAGGATGAGTCCATGTTATTATTGTAGTAGAGGCAAGAGGATGAGTCCATGTTGTTATTGTAGTAGAGGCCAGAGGATGAGTCCATGTTGTTATTGTAGTAGAGGCCAGAGGATGAGTCCATGTTGTTATTGTAGTAGAGGCCAGAGGATGAGTCCATGTTGTTATTGTAGCAGAGGTCAGAGGATGAGTCTATGGTGTTATTGTAGCAGAGGCCAGAGGATGAGTCCATGTTGTTATTGTAGCGGAGGCCAGAGGATGAGTCCATGTTGTTATTGTAGCAGAGGCCAGAGGATAAGTCCATGTTGTTATTGTAGCAGAGGCCAGAGGATGAGTCCATGTTGTTATTGTAGCAGAGGCCAGAGGATAAGTCCATGTTGTTATTGTGGCAGAGGCCAGAGGATGAGTCCATGTTAATATTGTAGTAGAGGCCAGAGGATGAGTCCCTGTTGTTATCGTACTAGAGGCCAGAGGATGAGTCCATGTTGTTATTGCAGCAGAGGCCAGAGGATGAGTCTATGTTGTCATTGTACCAGAGGCCAGAGAATGAGTCCATGTTGTTATTGTACCAGAGGCCAGAGGATGAGTCCATGTTGTTATTGTAGTAGAGGCCAGAGGATGAGTCCATGTTTTTATTGTTGCAGAGGCCAGAGGATGAGTCCATGTTGTTATTGTAGCAGAGGCCAGAGGATAAGTCCATGTTGTTATTGTGGCAGAGGCCAGAGGATGAGTCCATGTTATTATTGTAGTAGAGGCCAGAGGATGAGTCCCTGTTGTTATCGTACTAGAGGCCAGAGGATGAGTCCATGTTGTTATTGCAGCAGAGGCCAGAGGATGAGTCTATGTTGTCATTGTACCAGAGGCCAGAGGATGAGTCCATGTTGTTATTGTACCAGAGGCCAGAGGATGAGTCCATGTTGTTATTGTAGTAGAGGCCAGAGGATGAGTCCATGTTTTTATTGTTGCAGAGGCCAGAGGATGAGTCCATGTTGTTATTGTAGCAGAGGCCAGAGGATGAGTCCATGTTGTTATTGTAGTAGAGGCCAGAGGATGAGTCCATGTTGTTATTGTAGTAGACGCCAGAGGATGAGTCCACGTTGTTATTGTAGTAGAGGCCAGAGGATGAATCCATGTTGTTAACGTAGTAGAGGCCAGAGGATGAGTCCATGTTGTTATTGTAGCAGAGGCCAGAGTATGAGGCCATGTTGTTATTGTAGCAGAGGCCAGAGGATAAGTCCATGTTCTTATTGTAGTAGAGGCCAGAGGAATAGTCCATGTTGTTATTGTAGCAGAGGCCAGAGGATGAGTCCATGTTGTTATTGTAGTAGAGGCCAGAGGATGAGTCCATGTTGTTATTGTAGTAGAGGCCAGAGGATGAGTCCATGTTGTTATTGTAGTAGAGGCCAGAGGATGAGTCCATGTTGTTATTGTAGCAGAGGCCAGAGGATGAGTCCATGTTGTTATTGTAGCAGAGGCCAGAGGATGAGTCCATGTTGTTATTGTAGCAGAGGCCAGAGGATAAGTCCATGTTGTTATCATAGTAGAGGCCAGAGGATGAGTCCATGTTGTTATTGTAGCAGAGGCCAGAGGATGAGTCCATCTTGTTATTGTAGTAGAGGCCAGAGGATGAGTCCATGTTGTTATTGTAGTAGAGGCCAGAGGAATAGTCCATGTTGTTATTGTAGCAGAGGCCAGAGGATGAGTCCATGTTGTTATTGTAGTAGACGCCAGAGGATGAGTCCATGTTGTTATTGTAGTAGACGCCAGAGGATGAGTCCACGTTGTTATTGTAGTAGAGGCCAGAGGATGAATCCATGTTGTTAACGTAGCAGAGGCCAGAGGATGAGTCCATGTTGTTATTGTAGCAGAGGCCAGAGGATGAGTCCATGTTGTTATTGTAGCAGAGGCCA
This sequence comes from Panulirus ornatus, assembly GCF_036320965.1. Classification (NCBI taxonomy): domain Eukaryota; kingdom Metazoa; phylum Arthropoda; class Malacostraca; order Decapoda; family Palinuridae; genus Panulirus; species Panulirus ornatus. Next base: position 322,369 of record NC_092273.1, read on the forward strand.
GAGGATAAGTCCATGTTGTTATCATAGTAGAGGCCAGAGGATGAGTCCATGTTGTTATTGTAGCAGAGGCCAGAGGATGAGTCCATCTTGTTATTGTAGTAGAGGCCAGAGGATGAGTCCATCTTGTTATTGTAGTAGAGGCCAGAGGATGAGTCCATGTTGTTATCATAGTAGAGGCCAGAGTACGAGTCCATGTTGTTATTGTAGTAGAGGCCAGAGGATGAGTCCATGTTGTTATTGTAGTAGAGGCCAGAGGATGAGTTCATGTTGTTATCATAGTAGAGGCCAGCGGATGAGTCCATGTTCTTATCATAGTAGAGGCCAGAGGATGAGTCCATGTTTTTATTATAGTAGAGGCCAGAGGATGAGTCCATGTTGTTATTGTAGCAGAGGCCAGAGGATAAGTCCATGTTGTTATTATAGTAGAGGCCAGAGGATGAGTCCATGTTGTTAACGTAGCAGAGGCCAGAGGATAAGCCCATGTTGTTATTATAGTAGAGGCCAGAGGATGAGTCCATGTTGTTAACGTAGCAGAGGCCAGAGGATAAGTCCATTTTGTTATTATAGTAGAGGCCAGAGGATGAGTCCATGTTGATATTATAGTAGAGGCCAGAGGATAAGTCCATGTTGTTATTATAGTAGAGGCCAGAGGATGAGTCCATGTTGTTATTATAGTAGAGGCCAGAGGATGAGTCCATGTTGTTATTATAGTAGAGGCCAGAGGATGAGTCCATGTTGTTATTGTAAATAACAAGATATAATGGATATGACCCCACCATGTTGTTATTGTAAAGAACAAGATATAATGGATATGACCCCACCAAGTTGTTATTGTAAAGAACAAGATATAATGGATATGACCCCACCATGTTGTTATTGTAAATAACAAGATATAATGGATATGACCCCATCATGTTGTTATTGTAAATAACAAGATATAATGGATATGACCCCACCATGTTGTTATTGTAAATAACAAGATATAATGGATATGACCCCACCATGTTGTTATTGTAAATAACAAGATATAATGGATATGACCCCACCATGTTGTTATTGTAAATAAGAAGATATAATGGATATGACCCCACCATGTTGTTATTGTAAATAACAAGATATAATGGATATGACCCCACCATGTTGTTATTGTAAAGAACAAGATATAATGGATATGACCCCATCATGTTGTTATTGTAAATAACAAGATATAATGGATATGACCCCACCATGTTGTTATTGTAAATAACAAGATATAATGGATATGACCCCACCATGTTGTTATTGTAAATAACAAGATATAATGGATATGACCCCACCATGTTGTTATTGTAAAGAACAAGATATAATGGATATGACCCCACCATGTTGTTATTGTAAATAACAAGATATAATGGATATGACCCCATCATGTTGTTATTGTAAATAAGAAGATATAATGGATATGACCCCACCATGTTGTTATTGTAAATAACAAGATATAATGGATATGACCCCACCATGTTGTTATTGTAAAGACAAGATATAATGGATATGACCCCATCATGTTGTTATTGTAAATAACAAGATATAATGGATATGACCCCATGTTGTTATTGTAAATAACAAGATATAATGGATATGACCCCACCATGTTGTTATTGTAAATAACAAGATATAATGGATATGACCCCATCATGTTGTTATTGTAAAGAACAAGATATAATGGATATGACCCCACCATGTTGTTATTGTAAATAACAAGATATAATGGATATGACCCCATCATGTTGTTATTGTAAATAAGAAGATATAATGGATATGACCCCACCATGTTGTTATTGTAAATAACAAGATATAATGGATATGACCCCATCATGTTGTTATTGTAAATAGCAAGATATAATGGATATGACCCCACCATGTTGTTATTGTAAATAAGACGATATAATGGATATGACCCCACCATGTTGTTATTGTAAATAACAAGATATAATGGATATGACCCCACCATGTTGTTATTGTAAATAACAAGATATAATGGATATGACCCCATCATGTTGTTATTGTAAAGAACAAGATATAATGGATATGACCCCACCATGTTGTTATTGTAAATAACAAGATATAATGGATATGACCCCATCATGTTGTTATTGTAAATAAGAAGATATAATGGATATGACCCCACCATGTTGTTATTGTAAATAAGACGATATAATGGATATGACCCCACCATGTTGTTATTGTAAATAAGAAGATATAATGGATATGACCCCACCATGTTGTTATTGTAAATAACAAGATATAATGGATATGACCCCACCATGTTGTTATTGTAAATAACAAGATATAATGGATATGACCCCACCATGTTGTTATTGTAAATAACAAGATATAATGGATATGACCCCACCATGTTGTTATTGTAAATAACAAGATATAATGGATATGACCCCACCATGTTGTTATTGTAAATAACAAGATATAATGGATATGACCCCATGTTGTTATTGTAAATAACAAGATATAATGGATATGACCCCACCATGTTGTTATTGTAAATAACAAGATATAATGGATATGACCCCACCATGTTGTTATTGTAAATAACAAGATATAATGGATATGACCCCACCATGTTGTTATTGTAAATAACAATATATGGTACCCCCTTCCTCCCCCCACCAAGCTGGTACCTTCAAACATACAATTATTAACTTGTGACAACATATTCTTCCATCAATGACTTGTGACGACATATTCTTCTATTAATATTTAACAGAAAAATATGATGTAATAAAATGTCCACAAGATAGATTATATTGCAATATACCATATTGAGACAAATGTTATCGATCTTTTAATTTTCGTAGTTACTGATCATTATTCATTGATAGATATAAAAAATATAAAACATATTATCTCATTCGATAAAAATAATTAAATTTTGAATTAGTTGAATTATATTGAGAAATGAACCATTGACTAAGTGTTCAATGTTGTTGTGTTCAAGAGCCAAACACAAGCTGAGCTCACAAGAGTCTAACTTGAACATTTAGAGAAAATACAATTAATTTTCCTCTAAGTGTACATATTTGTCAGGTCTTAGGATGTATTACGTGATTTACTAATAATTTGATCCCAATAAAGAAGAGACAAGTAGCAGGAGGCACAGGTGTTAAGTGGCTCAGCACATTCCACGTCAATTAAGAGGCGAGTTGTCTGTTATCCAGGTTAACTAACTTTACCTTAACAATCTTATTATAATTATCACAAAGATCTATTATGATATACAACTTAATTACAGAAGATAACTTCCTCAATACTAGGTCACACATACTACACCTGGCGACGCAGCTATACCCCTCACTCTTACTGCCTTGTACTACTGGCCCATCAATACCCCTCACTCTTACTGCCTTATAGTAGTGGCCCAGCTATACCCCTCACTCTTACTGCCTTGTACTAGTGGCCCATCAATACCCCTCACTCTTACTGCCTTATAGTAGTGGCCCAGCTATACCCCTCACTCTTACTGCCTTGTACTACTGGCCCATCAATACCCCTCACTCTTACTGCCTTATAGTAGTGGCCCAGCTATACCCCTCACTCTTACTGCCTTGTACTACTGGCCCATCAATACCCTCACTCTTACTGCCTTATAGTAGTGGCCCAGCTATACCCCTCACTCTTACTGCCTTGTACTACTGGCCCACTATACTCCTCCCTCTTACTGCTTGTAGTAGTGGCCCATCAATACCCCTCACTCTTACTGCCTTGTACTACTGGCCCATCAATACCCCTCACTCTTACTGCCTTATAGTAGTGGCCCAGCTATACCCCTCACTCTTACTGCCTTGTACTACTGGCCCAGCTATACTCCTCACTCTTACTGCCTTGTAGTAGTGGCCCATCAATACCCCTCACTCTTACTGCCTTGTACTACTGGCCCATCAATACCCCTCACTCTTACTGCCTTATAGTAGTGGCCCAGCTATACCCCTCACTCTTACTGCCTTGTACTACTGGCCCAGCTATACTCCTCACTCTTACTGCCTTGTAGTAGTGGCCCATCAATACCCCTCACTCTTACTGCCTTGTACTACTGGCCCATCAATACCCCTCACTCTTACTGCCTTGTACTAGTGGCCCATCAATACCCCTCACTCTTACTGCCTTATAGGAGTGGCCCAGCTATACCCCTCACTCTTACTGCCTTGTAGTAGTGGCCCAGCTATACCCCTCACTCTTACTGCCTTGTACTACTGGCCCAGCTATACCCCTCACTCTTACTGCCTTGTACTACTGGCCCATCAATACCCCTCACTCTTACTGCCTTGTAGTAGTGGCCCAGCTATACCCCTCACTCTTACTGCCTTGTGCTACTGGCCCAGCTATACTCCTCACTCTTACTGCCTTGTAGTAGTGGCCCATCAGTACCCCTCACTCTTACTGCCTTGTACTACTGGCCCATCAATACCCCTCACTCTTACTGCCTTATAGTAGTGGCCCAGCTATACCCCTCACTTTTACTGCCTTGTACTACTGGCCCAGCTATACCCCTCACTCTTACTGCCTTGTACTACTGGCCCAGCTATACCCCTCACTCTTACTGCCTTGTACTACTGGCCCATCAATACCCCTCACTCTTACTGCCTTGTAGTAGTGGCCCAGCTATACCCCTCACTCTTACTGCCTTGTGCTACTGGCCCAGCTATACTCCTCACTCTTACTGCCTTGTAGTAGTGGCCCATCAGTACCCCTCACTCTTCCTGCCTTGTACTACTGGCCCATCAATACCCCTCACACTTACTGCCTTGTACTAGTGGCCCATCAATACCCCTCACTCTTACTGCCATGTAGTAGTGGCCCAGCTATACCCCTCACTCTTACTGCCTTGTGCTACTGGCCCATCTATACTCCCCACTCTTACTGCCTTGTAGTAGTGGCCCAGTTATACCCCTCACTCTTACTGCCTTGTGCTACTGGCCCAGCTATACCCCTCACTCTTACTGCCTTGTAGTAGTGGCCCAGCTATACCCCTCACTCTTACTGCCTTGTGCTACTGGCCCAGCTATACTCCTCACTCTTACTGCCTTGTACTAGTGGCCCATCAATACCCCTCACTCTTACTGCCTTGTAGTAGTGGCCCAGCTATACCCCTCACTCTTCCTGCCTTGTACTACTGGCCCATCAATACCCCTCACTCTTACTGCCTTGTAGTAGTGGCCCAGCTATACCCCTCACTCTTACTGCCTTGTGCTACTGGCCCAGCTATACTCCTCACTCTTACTGCCTTGTAGTAGTAGTCCATCAATACTCCTCACTCTTACTGCCTTGTGCTACTGGCCCAGCTATACCCCTCACTCTTACTGCCTTGTAGTAGTGGCCCAGCTATACCCCTCACTCTTACTGCCTTGTACTAGTGGCCCATCAATACCCCTCACTCTTACTGCTTTGTACTACTGGCCCAGCTATACCCCTCACTCTTACTGCCTTGTACTACTGGCCCAGCTATACCCCTCACTCTTACTGCCTTGTACTAGTGGCCCATTTATACCCCTCACTCTTACTGCCTTGTAGTAGTGGCCCATCAATACCCCTCACTCTTACTGCCTTGTATTAGTGGCCCAGCTATACTCCTCACTCGTACTGCCTTGTAGTAGTGGCCCATCAGTACCCCTCACTCTTACTGCCTTGTACTAGTGGCCCATCAATATCCCTCACTCTTACTGCCTTGTACTAGTGGCCCATCAATATCCCTCACTTATACTGCCTTGTACTAGTGGCCCAGCTATACCCCTCACTCTTACTGCCTTGTACTAGTGGCTCATCAATACCCCTCACTCTTACTGCCTTATACTAGTGGCCCAGCTATACCCCTCACTCTTACTGCCTTGTACTAGTGGCCCATTTGTACCCCTCACTCTTACTGCCTTGTAGTAGTGGCCCATCAATACCCCTCACTCTTACTGCCTTGTACTACTGGCCCAGCTATACCCCTCACTCTTACTGCCTTACACTAGTGGCCTAGCTATACCCCTCACTCGTACTGCCTTGGACTAGTGGCCCATCTATACCCCTCACTCTTACTGCCTCGAACTAGTGGCCCATCAATACCCCTCTCTCTTACTGCCTTGTAGTAGTGGCCCAGCTATACTCCTCACTCGTACTGCCTTGTATAGTGTCCCATCAGTACCCCTCACTCTTACTGCCTTGTAGTAGTGGCCCATCAATATCCCTCACTCTTACTGCCTTGTACTAGTGGCCCATCAATATCCCTCACTTATACTGCCTTGTACTAGTGGCCCAGCTATACCCCTCACTCTTACTGCCTTGCAGTAGTGGCCCATCAATACCCCTCTCTCTTACTGCCTTGTACTAGTGGCCCATCTATACCCCTCACTCTTACTGCCTTGTAGTAGTGGCCCATCAATACCCCTCACTCTTACTGCCTTGTAGTAGTGGCCCATCAATACCCCTCTTACTGCCTTGTACTAGTGGCCCATCAATATCCCTCACTCTTACTGCCTTTTAGTAGTGGCCCATCAATACCCCTCACTCTTACTGCCTTGTACTAGTGGCCCAGCTATACCCCTCACTCTTACTGCCTTCAACTAGTGGCCCAGCTATACTCCTGACTTTTACTGCCTTATTCCAGTAGCCCAGCTATACCCCTCACTATTACTGCCATGTACTAGTGGCCCATCTATACCCCTCACTTTTACTGCCTTGTACTAGTGGCCCATCTATACCCTTCACTCTTACTGCCTTATACTAGTGGCCCAGTTATCCCCCACACTTACTGCCTTTTACTAGTGACCCATCTATAACCCTCACTCTTACTGCCTTGTACTAGTGGCCCATCTATACCCCTTACTCTAACTGCCTTGTACTACTGGCCCAGCTATACCCCTCACTCTTACTACCTTGTACTAGTGGCCCATCTTTACCCCTCACTCTTACTGCCTTGTAGTAGTGGCCCATCAATACACCTCACTCTTACTGCCTTGTACTACTGGCCCATCTATACCCTCACTCTTACTGCCTTGTACTAGTGGTCCAGCTATACCCCTCACTCTCACTGCCTTGTACTACAGGCCCAGGGATAGCCCTCACTCTTACTGCCTTGTACTAGTGGCCCAGCTGTACCCCTCACTCTTGCTGCCTTGTACTACTGGCCCAGGGAAAGCTCACCCTTACTGCCTTGTACTACTGGCCCAGCTATACCCGTCACTCTTACTGCCTTGTACTAGTGGCCCATATTATACCCCTCACTCGTACTGCCTTGTACTAGTGACCCAGCTATACCCCTCACTCTTACTCCCTTATGCTAGTGGCCCAGCTATACCTCTCACTCTTACTGCTTTGTACTAGTGGCCCAGGGATATCCCTTACTTTTACTGCCTTGTACTAGTGGCCCAGCTATGCCCCTCACCCTTACTGCCTTATACTAGTGGCCCGGCTATACCCCTCACTCATACTGCCTTGTACTAGTGGCCCAGTTATACTTCCCACTCTTACTACCTTGTGCTAGTTACCCAGCTATACCCCCTCACTTTTATTACCTTGTACTAGTGGCCCAGCTATATTCCTCAATCTTACTGCCTTGCACTAGTGATGCAGGAATAGCCCTCACTTACTGCCTTGTACTAATGACCAGCTATACCCCTCACTTACTGCCTTGTACTAATGACCAGCTATGCCCCTCACTCTTACTGCCTTGTACTAGTGGCCAGGGATAGCCCTCAATCTTACTTCCTTGTACTAGTGGCCCAGTGATAACCCTCACTCATACTGCCTTGTACTAGTGGCTCAGGGATAGCCCTCACTCTTACTTCCTTGTATTAGTGGCCCAGAGATAGCCCTTACTCATACTGCCGTGTACCAGTGGCCCAGGGATATCCCTTACTCTCTGCCTTGTACTATTGGCCCAGGGATAGCCCTCACTCTTACTTCCTTGCACTAGTGGCCCAGTGATAAGCCACACTCTTACTGCCTTATACTAGCGGCCCAGGGATACCTCTTACTTCCTTTTACTAGTGGCCCAGTGATTACCTGCAATCTTACTGCCTTGTACTAGTGGCCCAGGGATAGCCCTCACTCTTACTTCCTTGTACTAGTGGCCCAGTGATAACCCCCACTTTTACTGCCTTGTACTAGTGGCCCAGGGATAGCCCTTACTCTTGCTGCCTTGTACTAGTGGCCCAGGGATAGCCCTTACTCTTGATGCCTTGTACTAGTGGCCCAGGGATAGCCCTCACTCTTACTTCCTTGTACTAGTGGCCCAGGGGTAGCCCTCACTCTTGATGCCTTGTACTAGTGGCCCAGGGATAGCCATCACTCTGACTGCCTTGTAGTAGTGGCCCAGGGATAGCCCTCTCTTGATGCCTTGTACTTGTGGCCCAGGGATAGCCCTTACTCTTGATGCCTTGTACTAGTGGCCCAGGGATAGCCCTTACTCTTGATGCCTTGTACTAGTGGCCCAGGGATAGCCCTCTCTTGATGCCTTGTACTAGTGGCCCAGGGATAGCCCTTACTCTTGATGCCTTGTACTAGTGGCCTAGGGATAGCCCTTACTCTTGATGCCTTGTACTAGTAGCCCAGGGATAGCCCTTACTCTTGATGCCTTGTACTAGTGGCCCAGGGATAACCCTCTCTTGATGCCTTGTAGTAGTGGCCCAGGGATAGCCCTTACTCTTGATGCCTTGTAGTAGTGGCCCAGGGGTAGCCCTTACTCTTGATGCCTTGTACTAGTGGCCCAGGGATAGCCCTCACTCTTACTTCCTTGTACTAGTGGCCCAGTGAGAAGCCACACTCTTACTGCCTTATACTAGCGGCCCAGGGATACCTCTTACCTCCTTTTACTAGTGGCCCAGTGATTACCTGCAATCTTACTGCCTTGTACTAGTGGCCCAGGGATAGCCCTCACTCTTACTGTCTTGTACTAGTGGCCCAGGGATAGCCCTCACTCTTACTGCCGTGTACTAGTGGCCCCAGGGATAGCCCTTACTCTCGATGCCTTGTAGTAGTGGCCGAGGGATAGCCCTTACTCTTGATGCCTTGTACTAGTGGCCCAGGGGTAGCCCTTACTATTGATGCCTTGTACTAGTGGCCCAGGGATAGCCCTTACTCTTGATGCCTTGTACTAGTGGCCCAGGGATAGCCCTTACTCTTGATGCCTTTTACTAGTGGCCCAGGGATAGCCCTCTCTCTTGATGCCTTGTACTAGTGGCCCAGGGATAGCTCTTACTCTTGATGCCTTTTACTAGTGGCCCAGGGATAGCCCTTACTCTTGATGCCTTGTAGTAGTGGCCCAGGGATAGCCCTTACTCATGATGCCTTGTACTAGTGGCCCAGGGATAGCCCTTACTCTTGATGCCTTGTACTAGTGGCCCAGGGATAGCCCTCACTCTTGATGCCTTGTACTAGTGGCCCAGGGATAGCCCTTACTCTTGATGCCTTGTACTAGTGGCCCAGGGATAGCCCTTACTCTTGATGCCTTGTAGTAGTGGCCCAGGGATAGCCCTTACTCTTGATGCCTTGTACTAGTGGCCCAGGGATAGCTCTTACTCTTGATGCCTTGTAGTAGTGGCTCAGGGATAGCCCTTACTCTTGATGCCTTGTACTAGTGGCCCAGGGATAGCCCTCTCTTGATGCCTTGTACTAGTGGCCCAGGGATAGCCCTCACTCTTGATGCCTTGTAGTAGTGGCCGAGGGATAGCCCTTACTCTTGATGCCTTGTACTAGTGGCCCAGGGATAGCCCTTACTCTTGATGCCTTGTACTAGTGGCCCAGAGATAGCCCTTACTCTTGATGCCTTGTATTAGTGGCCCAGGGATAGCCCTCACTCTTGATGTCTTGTACTAGTGGCCCAGGGATAGCCCTCTCTTGATGCCTTGTACTAGTGGCTCAGGGATAGCCCTTACTCTTGATGCCTTGTACTAGTGGCCCAGGGATAGCCCTTACTCTTGATGCCTTGTAGTAGTGGCCCAGGGATAGCCCTTACTCTTGATGCCTTGTACTAGTGGCCCAGGGATAGCCCTCACTCTTACGCCCTTGTACTAGTGGCTCAGGGATAGCTCACACTTTTACTGCTTTTTATTCATGGACCAGGGACAGTCCCTCACTCTTATTATCTTGTGCTGGTGGCCCAGGGACACTCTCACACTTAATGGCTTGTACTGTTGGCCCAGGGACATGGGCCTTAGAAAAGGTGGCTATGTTGGAAATAGAATGCTTTGAGGTGAGTGTGTGGTATGAAGTGAGTTGAAAAAGAGAAAAACCCAATATGGTACCTTCTTATGTGTGAGTACCTATGAGATTCTGCCATGGCACTTACCACTTGATTTCTTTGTTGAAGAATGATGTTTTTCTTGACTGTCTCTCCTTATCTCTTCACTTGCCTTGTGTTTTATATAATGATTGTATTTTTCAGAAGCGACTCCTCATGTGTGCCTTTTGTACTCTAGATTCTTCCAGTAGTCTATAACCATGAGTCTAATCTTCTTGGGAATGTTTCCATTGCCACCCCATGAATATTACTTTGATCACCAGGTATCACATTGTCACCCCATGAATATTACTTTGATCACCAGTTATCACATTAGATAATAACTCTGATTTCCTTGTTGTATCTCTAGCTCCAGGAATTAATTTTGACTGGATGATTCTGTGGAATCATCCTTTCGTGGTTGTCTATAGGTTTAGAAAATGTATTTTTATACCTGCTATCGCTGCCAGGCATTTACCATTGTATAGATCTCTTCCTACTACAATTAAGAACTGAAAAGGTCAAGCCTTTTTAATCTTTTGTAGTATTTCATATGCTTCAGGCCATATTTTTTTTACCTGTGAAATGTTTCTGTATTGTCTGTCTTTAATTCAGTGTGCTTTGCTGGTAACCATACAATACTGTATTCAGAATTATTTCTGATATATGATTAAAACATTTTCTTGAAATTCAGAAGTACAAGTTTGTTCATTGGAGCTGGTAAAGTTGAATGGTAGTGGTAGTGACATATACAGAGCATCATGTTAAGGAGGAACAGTATAGTTTCAGGAGTGGAAGAGGATGTGTGGATCAGGTGTTTGCTTGTGAGAAATACATAAACAGGATTTTTTATGTGATATTTATGGATCTGGAGAAAGCATAAGATAGGTTTGATAGAAATTCTGTTTCTGGCACTACTTGCTAATTCAGAAAATGGTGAACAAGTGTGAAAGAAAAGATTTTCATCATGAAATGTCTTACTCTGTTTGCGAATGTTCTCAGTATTATTCAGCTCTGTTTGTCTTCTTTCAGTATGTTTTGTAAATTCACATCTTTTCCCATAATAATACCCAAATATTTGACATTTGTTTCCCTCACTATTTCTTTTCTGTTACTAGAATAGTATCATTTACCTCCTTTACGCATTTGTTCAAATTTCTTCTCATTAGGTAAGCTCTTATCTATCCATCTGCAAATAATACCCAGATCTTTCTCCTGTTATTCTTGATTGCTCCCATGCTTTATTTACTCTCTGTTCATCTGACTACACTGTCTCTTCTATATGTTTGAGATCATTATTACAAAGAGCAATGGAGCAAGAACCAATCTTTGCTGTTTTTGTGATAGTTCATCTTCCTCAGTTATGTTTCTGTTTAGAACTACTTTGAACTTATTGTTTATAGTGGACTCTGATTCATTTTCCTATGTTTAGTGTAGCCAGTTTCTTTAGTGACAATCTACAGTTTACTCTTTCATATGATCTGCAAAATCACATAAAGTGTTGTCCATTCTTTTCTCATTCATCAGTGTTTCATATGTTATTGTAATGTGCTAATGATAATAATAATAAAGATGATAATAGTAATAATAATGATAATAATGAAAACTTGATCTCCATTCCCCCGTCTCATTCAACACCCTCCCATACAATTTCCTAGGACTACTCAACAAACTTATACCTCTGTAATTTGAACACTCACCTTTATCCCCTTTCCCTTTGTAAAATAGCACTGTGCTTGCATTCTGCCAATCCCCAGGCACTTTGGAGAGAGGGGCAAGTATGCAGTCTTTTTTGGATGCGAGGGCTTGGGAAGTGAGTCGGTTGTTGTTTGCTGACGATACAGTGCTGATGGCTGATTTGGGTGAGAAATTGCAGAAGTTGGTGACTGAGTTTGGTAAAGTGTATCAAAGAAGAAAGCTGAGAGTAAATGTGAATAAGAGCAAGGTTATTAGGTACAGTAGGGTTGAGGGACAAGTCAATTGTCCCTCAGTGGAGAAAAACTGGAGGAAGTGAAGTCTTTTAGATATCTGGGAGTGGATTTAGGAGCAGATGGAACCATGGAAGCGGAAGTGAGTCACAGGGTGGGGGAGAGGGCAAAAGTTCTGGGAGCATTGAAAAATGTGGAAGGCGAGAACATTATCTTGGAAAGCAAAAATGGGTATGTTTGAAGGAATAGTGGTTGCAACAATGTTTTATGGTTGCGAGGCGTGGCCTATAGATAGGGTTTTGCGGAGGAGGGTGGATGTGTTGGAAATGAGATGTTTGAGGACAATACATGGTGTGAGGTGATTTGATTAAGTAATGAAAGGGCAAGAGAGATGTGTGGTAACAAAAAGAGTGTGGTTGAGAGAGCAGAAGAGGGTGTATTGAAATGGTTTGGTCACATGGAGAGAATGAGTGAGGAAAGATTGATAGAGAGGGTGGATATATGTGTCAGATGAGTGAGGAAAGATTGACAAAGAGGGTGGAATATGTGTCAGAAGTGGAGGGAACGAGGAGAAGTGGGAGACCAAATTGGAGGTGGAAGGGTGGAGTGGAAAAGATTTTGAGCGATTGGGGCCTGAACATGCAGGAGGGTGAAATGCATGCAAGGAAAGAGTGAATTGGAACAATTTGGTATACCGGGGTGGACGTGATGTCAGTGGATTAAACCAGGGCATGTGAAGCGTCTAGGGTAAACCATGAAAAGTTTTGCGGGGCCTGGATGTGGAAAGGGAGCTGTGGTTTCGGTGCATTATACATGACAGCTAGAGACTAAGTGTGAATGAATGAGGCCTCTTGTTGTCCTTTCCTAGCACTACCTCGCTTGTGTGCAGGGGGAGGAGGTTGTCATTTCATGTGTAGTGGGGTGGCAATGGGAATGAATAAAGGCAGCAAATATGAATTATGTACATGTGTATATATGTATATGTCTATGTATGGGGATAGGGGAGAAAGAATACTTTCCATGCATTCCTCACGTGTCTTAGAAGGCGACTAAAGGGGACGGGAGCGGGGGGCTAGAAACTCTCCCCACCTTGTATTTTAACTTTCTAAAAGGGGAAACAGAAGAAGGAGTCATGTGGGGAGTGCTCATCCTCCTTGAAGGCTCAGACTGAGGTGTCTAAATGTGTGTGGATGTAACCAAGATGAGAAAAAAGGAGAGATAGGTAGTATGTTTGAGGAAAGGAACCTGGATGTTTTGGCTCTGAGTGAATCAAAGCTCAAGGGTAAAGGGGAAAAGTGGTTTGGGAATGTCATGGGAGTAAAGTCAGGGGTTAGTGAGAGGACAAGAGCAAGGGAAGAAGTATCACTACTCCTGAAACAGTAGTGGTGGGAGTATGTGATTGAGTGTAAGAAAGTAAATTCTAGATTGATATGGGTAAAACTGAAAGTTGATGGAGAGAGATGGGTGATTATTGGTGCATATGCACCTGGGCATGAGAAGAAAGATCATGAGAGGCAAGTGTTTTGGGAGGAGCTGAGTGAGTGTGTTAGTAATTTTGATGCATGAGACCGGGTTATAATGATGGGTGATTTGAATGAAAAGGTGATAATGTGGCAGATGAGGGAATGATTGGTGTACATGGGGTTTTCAGTGTTGTAAATGGAATTGGTGAAGAGCTTTTAGATTTATGTGCTGAAAAAGGACTGGTGATTGGGAATTCCTGGTTTAAAAAAGTGAGATATACATAAGTATACGTATGTAAGTAGGAGAGATAGCCAGAGAGCGTTATTGGATTACGTGTTAATTGATAGGCATGCAAAAGAGAGACTTTTGGATGTTAATATGCTGAGAGGTGCAACTGGAGGGATGTCTGATCATTATCTTGTGGAGTCGAAGGTGAAGATTTATAAAGGTTTTCAGAAAAGAAGAGAGAATGTTGGGGTGAAGAGAGTGGTGAGAGTAAGTGAGCTTGGGAAGGAGACTTGTGTGAGGAAGTACCAGGAGAGACTGAGTACAGAATGGAAAAAGGTGAGAACAAAGGATGTAAGGGGAGTGTGGGAGGAATGGGATGTATTTAGGGAATTAGTGATGGCTTGTGCAAGGGATTCTTGTGGCATGAGAAGCGTGGGGAGTGGGCAGATTAGAAATAGTAGAGTGGTGGGATGAAGAAGCAAGATTATTAGTGAAAGAGAAGAGAGAGGCATTTGGACGAAGAGAGAGGCATTTGGATAATTTTTGCAGGGAAATAATACAAATGAGTGGGAGATGTATAAAAGAAAGAGGCAGGAGGTCAAGAGATAGGTGCAAGAGGCGAAAAAGAGGGAAAATGAGAGTTCGGGTGAGAGAGTATCATTAAATTTTAGGGAGAATTAAAAGATGTTTAGGGAGGAGGTAAATGGAGTGCGTAAGACAAGGGAACAAATGGGAACTTCAGTGAAGGGGGCTAATGGGGAGGCGATAACAAGTAGTGGTGATGTGAGAAGGAGATGGAGTGAGTGTTTTGAAGGATTGTTGAATGTGTTTGATGATAGAGTGGCAGATGTAGGGTGTTTTAGTCGAGGTGGTGTGCAAAGTGATAGGGTTAGGGAGAATGATTTGGTAAACAGAGAAGAGGTAGTAAAAGCTTTGTGGAAGATGAAAGCTGGCAAGGCAGTGAGTTTAATGGTATTGCAGTGGAATTTATTGTAAAAGGGCTGACTGTATTGTTGACTGATTGGTGAGGTTATTTAATGTATGTATGACTCATGGTGAGGTGCCTGAGGATTGGCAGAATGCTTGCATAGTGCCATTGTACAAAGGGAAAGGGGATAAAAGTGAGTGCTCAAATTACAGAGGTATAAGTTTGTTGAGTATTCCTGGTAAATTATATGGGAGGGTATTGATTGAGAGGGTGAAGGCATGTATAGAGCATCAGATTGGGCAAGAGCAGTGTGGTTTCAGAAGTGGTAGAGGATGTGTGGATCAGGTGTTTGCTTTGAAGAATGTATGTGAGAAATACTTAAAAAAGCAAATGGATTTGTATGTAGCATTTATGGATCTGGAGAAGGCATATGATAGAGTTGATAGAGATGCTGTGTGGAAGGTATTAATAATATATGGTGTGGGAGGCAAGTTGTTAGAAGCAGTGAAAAGTTATCGAGGATGTAAGTCATGTGTACGTGTAGGAAGAGAGGAAAGTGATTGGTTCTCAGTGAATGTAGGTTTGCGGTAGGGGTGTGTGATGTCTCTATGGTTGTTTGATTTGTTTATGGATGGGGTTGTTAGGGAGGTGAATGTAAGAGTTTTAGAAAGAGGGGCAAGTATGCAGTCTGTTGTGGATGAGAGAGCTTGGAAAGTGAGTCAATTGTTGTTCGCTGATGATACAGCACTGGTGGCTGATTCATGTGAGAAACTGCAGAAGCTGGTGACTGAGTTTGGTAAAGTGTGTGAAAGAAGAAAGGTGAGAGTAAGCGTAAATGTGAATAAGAGCAAGGTTATTAGGTACAGTAGGGTTGAGGGACAAGTCAAGTGGGAGGTAAGTTTGAATGGAGAAAAACTGAAGGAAGTGAAGTGTTTTAGATATCTGGGAGTGGATATGGCAGCGGATGGAACCATGGAAGCGGAAGTGAATCATAGGGTGGGGGAGGGGGCAAAAGTTCTGGGAGCATTGAAGAATGCGTGGAAGTCGAGATCATTATCTTGGAAAGCAAAAATGGGTATGTTTGAAGTAATAGTGGTTCCAACAATGTTATATGGTTGCAAGGTGTGGGCAATAGATAGAGTTGTGCGGAGGAGGGTGGATGTGCTGGAAATGAGATGTTTGAGGACAATATGTGGTGTGATGTGGTTTGATCAAGTAAGTAATAATAGAGTAAGAGAGATGTGTGGTAATAAAAAGAGTGTGGTTGAGAGAGCAGAAGAGGGTGTTTTGAAATGGTTTGGTCATATGGAGAGAATGAGTGAGGAAAGATTGACCAAGAGGATATATGTGTCAGAGATGGAGGGAATGAGGAGAAGTGGGAGACCAAGTTGGAGGTGGAAAGGTGGAGTGAAAAAGATTTTGAGTGATTGGGGCCTGAAAATGCAGGAGGGTGAAAGGAGTGCAAGGAATAGAGTGAATTGGATCGATGTGGTATACCGGGGTCGACGTGCTGTCAGTGGATTGAACCAGGGCACGTGAAGCGTCTGGAGTAAACCATGGAAAGTTCTGTGGGGCCTGGATGTGGAAAGGGAACTGTGGTTCCAGTGCATTATACATGACGACTAGAGACTGAGTGTGAACGAATGTGGCCTTTGTTGTCTTTTCCTTGCACTACCTTGTGCACATGTGGGGGAGGGCGTTGTTATTTCATGTGTGGCGGGGTGGCAGTGGGAATGAATAAAGGCAGACAGTATGAATTATGTACATGTGTATATATGTATATGTCTGTGTGTGTATATATATGTATACATTGAGATGTATAGGTATGTATATTTGCATGTGTGGATGTGTATGGATATACATTTTTATGTGGGTGGGTTGGGCCATTCTTTCGTCTGTTTCCTTGCACTACCTCACTAACGCGGGAGACAGCAACAAAGTAAAAATACTTCATTAAGCAGTTTAATTGAGTGTCATTAAGAGGACTAAATGTTATTTTAACACCAGATTTGTATTCAGCATGAAAAATACTTTTTATAATGGGTTTTTAAAGGAAATCTATTTTTCTGAGAAAAATAGTAAACAATTGAAAGTTATGATAATTCAGGTTATTTTTTAGCTCCAAAACCTTTTTGCTTCAAAGTTGAAAGATAAGATATTCAAACACTTCTATACTTAAAATAATCATGGAAAATATATCATAATGCTCTTAGTCACCGATACATACCCAGTGAATACAATGCAAAGGAGCAGAAGATATTTTAAGAATCTTTATTTAACAGTTTAATTGAGTGTCATTAAGATGACTAAATGTTATTTTAACACCAGATTTGTATTCAGCATGAAAAGTACTTATGATGAGTATTTGAAAAATATATTTTTCTGAGAAGAAATGCCAAAAATTGAAGGTAATAGTTCAGGGAATTTTTAGCTCCAAAAACTTTTTGTTTCAAAATTGAAAGATAAGATAATCAAAACTTCTATACTTGAAATGATGGTGGTTGATATGTAAGAATGCTCTCAGTTACCGATATATACTTAGGAAATAAAATGCAAAGGATCAGAAAATATTTTAGAATTAACTTTATTTTGATTGTCATTAAGACAACTAAATGATATTTTAATGCCATATTTTTATTCAGCATGAAAAATACTTCTTATGATAAGTTTTTAAAGGAAAAAACTTTTGTTCCAAAATAAAAACATGATATTCAAACACTTCTGTACTTGAAATGAGTATGAAAAAAATGCCATAATGCTTTCATTTACACTTACTTACTCAGTAAATATGATGCAAAGGAACAGAAATATTTTAAAATTGATTTCATTAAACAGCTTAATTAAGTGTCATTAAGAGGACTTAATGTTATTTTAACACCAGATTTGTATTCAGCATGAAAAATGCTTCTTATATTGAGTTTATAATGGAAATGTTTTTTTTCTGAGAAAAATACCAAAAATTGAAGGTAATAATTCAGGGTATTTTTTGGCACCAAAATCCTTTTGTTTCGAAATTGAAAGATAAGACATTCAATCACAAGATATTGAAACACTTCCATACATGAAATAATCATGAAAAATATATCATAATGCTATCAGTTGCTGATGCATGCTCAGTAAATGCAATGCAAAGTAACTGAAATATTTTGAAATTGATTTCATTTAACAGTTTGATTGAGTGTCATTAAGAGGACTAAATGTTATTTTAACACCATATTTGTATTCAGAATGAAAAACACTTCTTATAATGAACTTTTAAAGGATCTTTATTTTTCAGAATTGAAAGATAAGATATTCAAAACACTTCTATACTTGAAATAATCTTGGAGAATATATCATAATGATCTCAGTTACTAATACATACCCAGTAAATACGATGCAAAGGAGCAGAAAATATTTTAACGTTGACTTTATTTAACAGCTTAAATAAATGTCATAAAGACAACTAAATGATATTTCAACACCAGATTTGTAATCAGCATGAAAAATACTTCTTATAATGAGTTTTTAAAGGAAATCTATTTTTCTGAGAAAAATACCAAAAATTGTAGGGTGATGTAGTTTTAAAATTGAAAGATAAGATATTCAAACACTTCTATATTTGAAATAATTATGAAAAATATATCATAATGCTCTCAGTTACCGATACAAACCCAGTAAAAACGATGCAAAGGAGCAGAAAATATTTTGAAATTGAATTCGTTTAACAGCATGATTAAATAATATTCTAACACCAGATTTGTATTCACCATAGAATATACTTCTCATAATGAGTTTTTAAAGGAAATCTATTTTTCTGAGAAAAATGCCAAAAATTGAAGATATTACTTAATGGCATTTTTTTGCTCCAAAAACGCTGTTTCAAAATTGATAAATGAAATATTCAAACACTTCTATACTTGAAATAATCATGCATGATATATCGTAATGCTCTCAGTTAACGATACATACCCAGTAAATACAATGCAAAGGAGCAGAAAATATTATGAAATTGACTTCATTTAACAGCTTAATTGAATGTCATAAAGATGACTAAACGATATTTTAACACCAGATTTGTATTCAGTATGAAAAATACTTCTTATAATGAATATTTAAAGGAAATGTATTTTTCTGACAAAATTGCCAAAAATTGAAGGTATTTTTTAGCTGAAAAAATTTTTTGTTTCAAAATTGAAAGATGAAATATTCAAACATTTTGGGCATTATTGCATGACAGCTAGAGACTGAGTGTGAATGAATGGGGCCTTTGTTGTCTTTTCCTAGCGCTACCTCGCACACATGAGGGCGAGGGGGATGTTATTCCATGTGTGGCGAGGTGGCGATGGGAATGAATAAAGGCAGACTGTATGAATTATGTACATGTGTATATATGTATATGTCTGTGTGTATATATATATGTGTACATTGAGATGTATAGGTATGTATATTTGCGTGTATGGACGTGTATGTATATACATGTGTATGGGGGTGGGTTGGGCCATTTCTTTCGTCTGTTTCCTTGCACTACCTCGCAAACGCGGGAGACAGCGACAAAGCAAAATAAATAAATAAAGTATTCTATACTTGAAATAATCATGGAAAATATATCATAATGCTCTCAGTTACTGATACATACCCAGTAAATGTGATGCGAAGGAACAGAAATATTTTATAATTCACTTCATTTAACAGCTTAATTGAGTGTCATTAAGAGGCCTAAATGTTATTTTAACTCTTGATTCGTATTCAGCATGAAAAATACTTCTTATAATGAGTTTTAAAGGAAATCGTATTTTCTCAGAAAAATAACAAAAATTGAAGGTAATAGTTACAGTGGAGTATCTAGGGTATGGCAGGTAGGGCAGGTCCCCTGGGTGCCACTTGAAGGGGTGCCATGCACCAGGTTTGTATTTTGACATATGCTACCCGATTAACATTTTTAATGATTTGGTTTTACGAAATAAAAAAGAAACTCGCCTACTTTTCAACTATAGTAATATTTTGTTATCATCAGTGGCGTTACCACTTCTACGCTACAATTTTGATTAAATAAGTCTTTAAGTCTTTAAGTGTTCATATGAATTTAAGTTTGGCCCAATTTTTCCACAGTTTATAATTACACTGTATATATTTTTATATACTTCCACTGTATGGACATTTTTAATCAAGCCAGGGGTGCAATTTCAGTGCTCACCATAGGTCCTGTTACCCCTAGATACACCCCGTCATTATCAGTTGATCAAAAGAAACAAAGCCTCGTCAAGGAAGTACTTTCTGTAAAAGAGTCCCTCATTCCCTGCTTCAGATTGTAGTATATCCTCAAAGCTTCAGGAGCCCCCATAAAAAGGGTATTGGGGTTATGTGTAATGTAATGTAATAGTATGCTATGGGTGTGCCATGTATATTTGACATATATTTTTGTAATAGATTAAGACAATAGAATAATTCAAGCATTCATTATATCAAGATAGAATACAAACATGGAATGTTATTACACATTATCACAGGTTTTTATTGTAGAAAAAATCTTTTGGTGCTGTACTAATGCATTTTGTACATTAATCCACCAAATTGTTCATTACTGCTGTTTATATTCCCACTAATAGCAGACATGGTTTAGTTAAAATCCTATTCCCAGATTCATCTCTACTTCTGGGATGATTCTTGTAACATCTATTCTTTGGTACTACCCATACAAGTAAATTATTGCAGACCAGTTTGGGGTTTGGGGCAGCTATAGAATGATGCTGAACTGAGAAATGATCTAATTGCCAAAATGCTGCTTCAAAATTTCTAAGGCATGTTCCAGTGTTCCATCTAAGAAATTTTCAGGGCTTTATCAAATATAGAAAAAGGAAAGATTTGATATACATTAATTCATTAAAAAATGAAAAAAATGTGGCCTATATAGATGATCCACCTTGTATGTTTTTGTTTATTTATACATTTATTAGCTTTTGTGTTGAAATACTCTTTTTATATACTTGTGTAGTTCTCTTCTGCATTCTGATATACCTTTAATTCCATTGTTTAGGCATTAGATTGTACCATTAGATTTAAAGTGATTTTTAAGATTGACAGTTTGCTAATAAGCTAACCATGATTTTCATGGGTACCAGCATCCATTAAACTAACTGTGATTTTTATAGGAAACATTGTGCTTTTAAGATAACAGGAATTTTTATGGGTAACATTGTGCTGCTAAGATAAGTGACATTCATGAGTTTAGTGATTTTCATGAGTAACTTTCTCTGTTAACTGATTTTCATGGCGAGCATTTTGCTGTTAACTGTGATTTTCATGGCGAGCATTTTGCTGTTAACTGTGATTCTCATGGGTAACTAGGCCAGTAAGCTTACAGGTATTTTCATGGTTAACATTATTCTGTTAAGAATAATTTTCATGTGCTGTTAAAAGTGATATTCATGGGTAACATTGTTTCTTTAAGCAAATATGGATTTTCATGAATAACATTGTGCTGTTAAATGTGATTGTCATAGGTAATGTGCTGTAGAAAATGATTTTCATGGGTAACAATGTTTCTTTAAGCAAATATGGATTTTCATGAGTAACATTGTGCTGTTAAGAGTGATTTTTGTGGATAGATATTGTGCCTTTAAGCTAACAGTGATTCTCATGGGTATCATGAGTAACATTGTGTTCTTAAAAGTGATTTTCATGGATAGATATTGTGCCTTTAAGCTAACAGTGATTCTCATGGGTACCATGAGTAATGCTGCACTGTTGAGTCAAAAGTAATTTTCATTGGTAACTACTGTGCTTTTAAGCTGATAGTGATTTTCATGGGTAATATTGTGCTGTTGTGTTAAAAGTGATTTTCATGGAGAACATAGTGCCTTAAATTTATGCTGACACGGATTTTCATGGGTAACTTTGTGCCTTAAATTTATGCTTGCAGGAATTTTCATGGATAAAATTGTGCTTTGAATTTAAGCTAAGCAGAATTTTCATGGATGACTTTGGGGCTTAAAATTTAAACTAACGGATTTTCATGAGTAACACAGATTGAACTCTGTTTTTTCTGTTAATAGTGGCACATTGATAGTAGTTTGGTATTTAAGCTTGGTTTCTGTTTAGTGTTGGCATTAATAATTCTTTTGCGAGTGAAAAAGTTGCTCTCCTTTACTTTGTTTACCAGGACATTATATTTTTGATTTAGCAGACGTATTCCTCCTTTTCATGCAAGAATTTACAGTATAGATCTTGCCAGTTTGGTAAGGTCACCAGTCTTACATGTTGTTGCCTTGGCTTTCAGATGGCTTCCCAACCAGGACACAAGTAGGACTTCTAGAGTTATCAGTCCTTAACTCTTTGAAATGTAAGTACAGTGTGTTACACAGTTTTGAAGAACAGTGGAGGCATAGATTCATTTAAAGTGTAACAATAACTTTTTATACCTTTCAAAATTTGCCGGAGCAGTATTCTCAGTAATTTCAGGAACTTTATAGGCATGCCTGACAGAAGAGGAAGTTGTAACTTGTAGTAGCATATGTCTATCTGTCGATCAATATCTTTGATGCCTCTTCCCTCTAGGATTTCCAATCAAGGGGGTGGTTACAGCAAAAGGGTCTCCACAAATTCCTGTCCTTACATGCCTCCCTGAAAGCACTGTTCCACACACTTTCCACCATTGCTATCCCTCCAATACTCTTTCATTCTGTTCTCCATGTTACAGGTGGTCTTTCTCTCCCAGCATCCCCTTTAATAGCAGTATGATAAACTCTTCTTGTAAGCTCCCCATCTTGCATTCTTTCACTTGCCCACACCACCTCAAAGTATTACTTTTCATCCACTCTACCACTCCACAATTCATTTCGCATTCACTGCCATACTAGATCTCTCTTACACCCCCTCATTTCTTCAGTTCATCTACTCATACTGCATGTTCCTTTCAGATGGCTTATTTCCACAGCATAGATTCTTGACCTCTGTAACTCATTCCATGCCCATGTTTTGGCTGCATAGGTCAGGGTTGGGTCGACTGTGCTTTCCCTTGATCCTTCCTTTACTTCCATATTTACCTTTCATTAATCTGTTATAGGACCCATTGACTCTTCTGCCCTGTACTGCTCTCTCCATTATATCTTCTTCCATATCACCAAACTTTTCATCCAGATGTGAGTAAAAGTAAAGTAATAGCATTTGAAAGGGAAAGGAGTGAAAGCATAGATTTTGCAAAGCCCTGCAGAGTATAAGAAATAGATAAAGGGGTAGAAAGACTGACTGTGTTATAGATAAAGGGGTAGAAAGACTGGAAGAGGCGACAGAATTTGCATTTAGATACTTAAATTCTGTCACCTCTTCCAGTCTTTCTACCCCTTTATCTGTAACACAGTTTAGTAAAATTTCTTCTCATACTCTACAGGGCTTTGCAAAATCTATGTTTTCACAACTTTTCCTTTCAAATGCTATTACTTTACTTTTACTCGCATTTACCTTCAATTGCCTATGCTTGCACACATCACAAAACACCTTTACAACCTTATGCAACTCCTCTTCACACTAAGCGCACAACATAGTATCATCCACAAACAGGCTTGTCTGTAGCCATCATACCTCAGCACCGTACTCCCTCTCTGCACCCCATTTCCTTAGTTTTGCTTTCATCTATCTTATCACTCCATCCATATATGTGTTTAAAAGCCTCTGCCTGATACCATTTATACTGAAACATTTGTTCAACTCTCTGTCCACTCTTAAACATGCATTTGTTACTCTAGGCTTCCACACCATCCAACAGTTGGACCCCTACCCCATATATCCTTAACTCAACCCGTAAATCATTCCACTCGACTATGTTGTACACTTTTTCCAGATCCATAAAAGCTGCTTGATACTTTCCCACAGTCATTTTCACTACAGAAGTCTGACCCACTCATCCCCTACCTTTCCTAAAACCCCCTTGCTTCTCACTTCTCTGCTAATCAACACTCTTACATACACTTTTCCAAATATGCTTAACAAGACTTATACCCCTATAATTGCTCCAAACATACATTCTTAACACATTTTCTTTTGAAAAAAGGAACAATAATAGCTTTCACCCTTAGGTATAGCTGTCTGCTTCCTTCCTAAATTTTTTTTTTTTTTGCTTTGTCACTGTCTCCCGCGTTTGCGAGGTAGCGCAAGGAAACAGACGAAAGAAATGGCCCAACCCACCCCCATACACATGTATATACATACGTCCACACACGCAAATATACATACCTACACAGCTTTCCATTGTTTACCCCAGACGCTTCACATGCCCTGATTCAATCCACTGACAGCACGTCAACCCCGGTATACCACATCGCTCCAATTCACTCTATTCCTTGCCCTCCTTTCACCCTCCTGCATGTTCAGGCCCCGATCACACAAAATCTTCTTCACTCCATCTTTCCACCTCCAATTTGGTCTCCCTCTTCTCCTCGTTCCCTCCACCTCCGACACATATATCCTCTTGGTCAATCTTTCCTCACTCATTCTCTCCATGTGCCCAAACCATTTCAAAACACCCTCTTCTGCTCTCTCAACCACGCTCTTTTTATTTCCACACATCTCTCTTACCCTTACGTTACTTACTCGATCAAACCACCTCACACCACACATTGTCCTCAAACATCTCATTTCCAGCACATCCATCCTCCTGCGCACCACGCTATCCATAGCCCACGCCTCGCAACCATACAACATTGTTGGAACCACTATTCCTTCAAACATACCCATTTTTGCTTTCCGAGATAATTATGCATCAAATATATCCACTCTTATCACACTTTCTTCTCCATACTTCAACTTTTTACCTATAATCCCTTCTACTCCTATTGCCTTTCATACCTGTAACCTCAATATCTCTCTTCTTACCTCCCTTCTTGCTATAAGCCCAAGCACTTGTATCTTTTTCCTTTTCATCTTCTGTACCCATGCATGTAACAAATGCTGCCTCACCTCCCAAATGTATCAGTTCTTCAAAATGCTCAATCCATCTTCCTTTCACTTGCTTCTTTTGATTTAGCAACACCCTTTCCTTACTTCTCATAATAAATATTTCTTTTACATCCACCTTTTTCCTTTTTCACCTCCTTTCTGTACATTGTTTTATTTTCCCTAAACTTTTCACTCGACATTCTTCCAAAATCTTCATCTACTATTTCTTTGCTTTCTTCTATCAGCTTTTTAACATTGCACTTCCTTTGCTAAACTTCCACAGGTGCATTCAATTTGAGCATTCTTCTATATGCCTTTTTCTTCTCTTCCACGACATTTGTAGCCTCATCTATCCCTTGCATTTTTCCTTTAATTCTTTGTCTCACAACTTTCGCACATGACTGCATTCCTTCATTTACTGGATTTCCATCTGAACTTTCTATCACCCTTCTTTCATACTCCTCCTCGCATTTTTTTTTTCATTCATCTTCACACATGCCAACTCTTTTACCTCTCCATTCTTCCTTACACCATACCTCAACTTCTTCCTGATCATCACCTCCACAAGATCTGCAAAATGGTCAGTCTCCAAACAATCCTCTCAGCACACCCTTTCATAACCTTTCATCCACTGCCACATAGTCAGTCAAGCCCTTTTGTTCTTCCTTTCCATCATTTCTCATCCATTTGTAGCTGTGGATCATCTTGTGCTGAGAAAAGGTATTTGTAAGGAATAAACCCCTCTCAGCACAGACATTCACACATAACTTTCATTGTCATTTACTCTGAGTACTCCTTATGTAACAGCTATCTTGCCAACGTTGTCACACCCCACCTTCACATTCATATCACCATATTTAATCACCTTTCTCTCCTTCTCAAAACCATTAACACAATCATTCAGATTTCTCCAGAAAGAAGTTATTTCATCCTACTTTGCATTGTCTTCATATTCACAGGCACATGTGCACATACTCTTGCAAGCTTCACGATTCCAATCTTGCCTTTCACCCACATTATTCTTGATCCATTTCATCCATATGTAACATCCTTCCATATTCTTACTGATTGTACAGTTGCACATCTTTCTTTCCCTTTTCCCTGATAATTTTCATTTATTCCTGTTTATACCACCCCTTCTCTCAAGCCCTCCTACAACTTGCATTCATCATTTCCATTTTCACTTCATACATCCTGCCCAAGGATATAGGTCTTCCTAGTCCCCAAGCACATCCAAACTAGCATATGTTTTATGGGTATTGAAACTTTTTGTGCTACAATTGGCGCATTTACCAACATATAAATGCTTTTAGACTTTAGTTAACATTATTATTGCACTGTTATGCTGTGCTAATACAGCAGTGATACATCAAATATATATGTATAAATGATTTTTTCTTATACTTGTTTAGAAATGTAGCATCGGCTAGTATGTTTGCAGACTTTGTGGGTCTCAGCTGTAAAGTAGTAGCCAGCAGATAGATATCTTTGGGTTTACATGTGCCTTATTTTTTCAAACAGGATTGGCATGGCTAAGCGCAAAAGACAAGATGGAGAGGAAGGGGGAGGCATTACCTCCACCCCAATTACTGAAGGACGACCAAAGAGGCGCAGAAATGATACAACCCTTGTGAGTCGGTGATTAGTATTGACTGAAATTGTATTTATTCTTGACTGATGTGTTTGTACATTATTTTCCATATAATTTTTTATACAGTAGGTTACTCTGATTTGTTCTAGCTTATGATAAAGTTTGTCTTTCATAATTGACAAGATGCCTCTCCTTGACAATGAGAAACTTTAAGGTGTTAAGCAGTGGAGATGCACTATAGATGTAACTTAATTTGGGTAGTGATAACAAAATCATTTACAGGTCGACACTATACAGTACATATTTGATGCTCTAAGAAACAAGAAGAAGGATGATGATACATACCTCTGCGAGGCATTCCTGCGTGTGCCTCGGAAAAAGACTGAACCTCAATACTACGACATGATTAAGTCACCAATTGATATGTTGAAGATTCAGCAGAGGATCAAAACGGATGTATATAATGATTTAGAAGAGTTTTGTAAGGATGTGCAGTTATTGGTGGACAATGCTAAGCTTTATTATGCTAAGGTATACTTTGTACTTTGATGTTGTGATACCCTGTTGTGACATTATTTTTCCAAGATATGATGTAATGTTCTGATGCCCTGCTCTGCCAGTGATATAGTAATAGTATGCCAAGGTATAATCTTATGATTTGAGACCCTGCTGTACTATTGGTTTAGAGCACTGTAATGTCTTGATTTTCCATGATCAGTCTTATCGGTTTATAGTCACATACTTTGTTCATTTTCCAAAATGATGTAAATTTAGCATGCAGCAGCTTGCAGTGAGTGCTAGTAATGTAGTGTATTTATGATATTTTCCTCTTACTTTTGTGATGAATAATTGGTGAAAAAATATTGTTAATTCACAGTCAACAGAAGAGTATAAAGATGCATGCGAGTTATGGGCTATTTTCATGGTGGCCAAGGATCGAGCCCCAGAGGAAATCAACAAGGAGAAACTGAGGCAACAGCAGTTAGAAGAGGAAGAGCGTCATGGCAAGAGGGTAGGATTTAAACTTAATGTTTCTCTTAAGGTTCAAGGCAAAAGCTACATCTCTTTACAAGGATGAGTTTTCCTAGCAGATTTGGGCCCTTCCAGGCCCCTCATCTTTTCCCTCTTGAAGGGCCACTATACCTTGCCTCACCACGTCCATGCTATCCCTCCATGGCCACCAAACCTTCTTTCACCACTACTACCTCCACCTCCTCCACTACCACTCCCTCCCTCCCTCACTACCACTATGCCGTTCCTCCATGGCTACCAATCCCTTTCTTACTGCCTCTACCACTCCGTCCTACACCTGCCAACCACACCCTTTTTACCTCCACTCCGTCCCTCACCACCACTCCCTCCCTCCCTCCCTGGCTACCACAATATCCCTCACCACCACCACCACCACCACTTCCTCCCTCCCTGGCTGCCACACTATCCCTCACCACCACCACTCCCTCCCTGGCTACCACACCATCCCTCACCACCACCACACCCTCCCTCCCTGGCTACCACACAATCCTTCACCACCACCACTCCCTCCTTCCCTGGCTATCACACAATCCTTCCCCACCACCACTCCCTCCTTCCCTGGCTATCACACAATCCTTCCCCACCATAACTCCCTCCCTCCCATGCTACCACACTATCCCTCACCACCACCACCACTCCCTCCCACCCTGGGTATCATACAATCCTTCACCACCACCACTCCCGACCTCTCTCCCTGGCTACCAGTCCATCCTTCACCACCAGCACTCCCTCCCTCCCTGGCTACCAGTCCATCCTTCACCACCAGCACTCCCTCCCTCCCTGGCTACCACACCATCCCTCACCACCACCACCACTCCCTTTCTCCCTGGCTACCACACCATCCCTCACCACCACCACTCCCTCCCCTCTCTGGCTACCACACCATCCTTCACCACCACCACTCCCTCCCTCCTTGGCTACCACACCATCCTTCACCACTACCACTACCACACCCTCCCCTCTCTGGCCACCACACCATCCCTCACCACCACTACCACTTCCTCCCTCCCTGGCTACCACACTATCCCTCACCATCACCACTCCCTCCCTCCCTGGCTACCACACCATCCCTCCCCACCACCACCACTCCCTCCCCTCTCTGGCTACCAGTCCATCCTTCACCTCTACCACTCCCTCCCTCCTTGGCTACCACACCATCCTTCACCACTACCACTATCTCCCCTCTCTGGCTACCACACCACCACCACTTCCTCCCTCCCTTCCTACCACACCATCCCTCACCACCACCACTCCCTCCCTCCCTGGCTACCACACTATCCCTCACCACCACCACTCCCTCCCTCCCTGCTACCACACTATCCCTCACCACCACCACTCCCTCCCTCCCTGGCTACCACACCATCCCTCACCACCACCACTCCCTCCCTCCCTGGCTACCACACCATCCTTCACCACCACCACTCCCTCCCTCCTTGGCTACCACACTATCCCTCCACCATTCTGTCCTTCCCTTCCTGGCTACCACACCATCCCTCACCACTACAACTCCCTCCCTCCCTGACTACCACACCATCCTTCACCACCACTACTCCTTCCCACCATGGTTACCACACCATTCTTCACCACCACCACTTCCTCCCTCCCTGGCTACCACACTATCCCTCCACGACCACTCCCTCCCTCCCTGGCTACCACACCATCCCTCACCACCACCACTGTCTCCCTCTCTGGCCACCACACCATCCTTCACCACCACCACTCCCTCCCTGGCTACCACACTATCCCTAACCATCACCACTCCCTCCCTCCCTGGCTACCACACCATCCCTTACCACCACCACTCCTTCCCTCCCTCCCTCATTACCATACCATCCCTCGCCACCGCCACTTCTTCCCTCCCTCATTACCATACCATCCCTCGCCACCACCACTCCGTCTCTCCCTGGTTACCACACCATCCCTCCACCACAACTCCCTCCCTCCCTAGCTACCACACCATACCTCACCAACACCACTCCCTCCCTCTCTGGCTACCACACTATCCCTCACCATCACCACTCCCTTCCTCCCTTTCTACCACACCATCACTCACCATCACCACTATCTCCCTCCCTCCCTCCCTGGCTACCACACCATCCCTCACCACCACCAATTCCTCCCTCCGTGGCTACCACACCATCCTTCAACAGCACTGTTCCCTCCCTCCATGGCTACCACACTATTCCTTACCACCACCACTCCCTCCCTCCCTGGCTACCACAATATCCCTCACCACCACCACTTCCTCTCTCCCTGGCTACCACAATATCCCTCACCACCACCACTCCCTCCCCCCCTGGCTGCCACACCATCCTTCACCACCACCACTTCCTCCCTCCCTGGCTACCACACCATCCTTCACCACCACCACTTCCTCCCTCCCTGGCTACCACACCATCCTTCACCACCACCACTTCCTCCCTCCCTGGCTACCACAATATCCCTAACCACCACCACTTCCTCTCTCCCTGGCTACCACAATATCCCTCACCACCACCACTCCCTCCCCCCCTGGCTGCCACACCATCCTTCACCACCACCACTTCCTCCCTCCCTGGCTACCACACCATCCTTCACCACCACCACTTCCTCCCTCCCTGGCTACCACAATATCCCTCACCACCACCACTCCCTCCCTACCTGGCCATCACATTATAATCTACCACCACTCTCCCCCCCCCTTCCCTTCCTAGCTACCACACCATACCCTCTCTCCCTGGCTACCACACCATCCCTCACCACCACCACTCCCTCCTTCTCTGGTCACTACACCATCCTGGCCACGACACCGTCCTTCACCACCACCATTCCTCCCCTTCCCTCCCTGACCACCACATCACCACCACCACCACTCAATCCCTCCTTGGCCACCGCACCATCCCTCACCACCTCTACTCCCTCCCTCCCTAGCCACTACACCATCCTTCACCTCCACCACTCACATTTCTCCGTGGCATCCTCACCATCCTTCACCACCACCACTCCCTTTGTCACCCCCTGAGCAACACACCCTCCTTGTGTACTGTTACTCCTGCCTTGGCCACCACTCTTTCTCTTTTAGACCACTACATCCTGAACAATACAGTTACATTATTCATCATTTAACCTCTCATACTCACTATTTTCCTCTTCATATCTATGATATTCAGGCACGACCTTCCAGCATAACTATATAACGATAGAATATGATGTATTTACTTGATATTGCTTATACTGGGTAGGTGGAGTTTTGATGTACGTTGATAACATCTAAGTGCTTTTAAGATAAGTAAAGTAGACACACATACTTATGACTCTCTTTATATTGACATTATCAATAAGTTCAAAAGTAAACTATGTCACGGCAATGTCTACAGACTTCCTAAGCAAAAAGAAAATGGCAGTAGGATGTTATACAATAGAATGAAAACTATAGTAGATAGTAAAGAGGTATAATATTAGGAGACTTCAACAGTCCAAGCATAAACTAGAACATATTAACAGTTGACCAAGAGGGAACAAGACTAATGGAACTGATTGAAGATGCTTTTCTAGAACAGTTGCTTAATAAATCAACTAGAGGTAAAAACAATCTTGATCTTGCCCTCACCAGTGACACAGACTTATTTAACTCTTGTGAAGTAGGCAAGAGTTTGTCAAACAGTGATCACAGTTTGATTAGATTAGAGGTAAATTTAGATTATGAAATAAATGACAACAAACTCTTGATCCCAGATTACAGGCGGGCAAATTTTGAAAACATTAGACAAAATTCAGAGTACCAATTGGACAAAACTTCTTGATGTTTGCACAGTAGAGGAAATGTGGAATAATTCTAAAAACATACTACTCGAGATTGAAAACAAACATATTCCATGAATTATGAAGAGAACTTGCAATATTTCAAAACCATCATGGATGACTTGGAGAACAGAAGGACTAATTTGCCAGAAGAAGAGAATATATAAGAAATTCAAATCAGTGGGAACCAGTGAAAATCATTAGGAAGTAATCAAAATCTGAAGAGAGTGTAAGGAGATCATAAAACAGAGATATGTGAGGAAGAAAAATGAATTTCCTTGAAAGTTGAAAATACTCATAAGGAATTCTTTAAATATATAAGACAAAAGAAGACAGTAAAAGAAGGATTTGGACTGTTACAAAACAAACGTGACACACTACTGACAACAAGGAAATGGTTACCATACTAAATTATTCCTTTAACTCCATATTTGCATATGGAGAAACATCTCTAATACCGCAACCAGTGAAAATGTTCCAAGGATCTGATGGAGAAGAGTTGAAGGCTAGAGAAATAAAGAGCTCTGAAGAACTTAAATACTTGGACCAATTAAATCCTAACAAATACAATGGCCCAGATAAGTTAGCTCCAAGATTTAAAATACTTGGACCAATTAAATCCTAACAAATCCAGTGGCCCAGATAAGTTAGCTCCAAGATTTTTGAAGGTGGTCAGTAGACAATTGATATACCCCATAACAAAAATATTCAGCAAATCGTTATCGGATGGTCAAGTGCCAACTGACTGGAAACTATCAAACGTTACTCCTATATATATAAGACAGGAGACAAAAATTGTGCCTTGAGCTGCTGCCCAATTAGCCTTATGTCAGTGTTAGGTAAAATGATGGAAAAAAATAACACAAGATAGAATTCATGTTTCTAGAAGAATACAAAATCATATCAGACAACCAACATGGTTTCTGCAGTAGAGGATCCTGCCTGATAAATTTGCTGGAATTTTTTAATGTTATTTATCAGAATTGGGATGGAAACTTACCATCTGAAGTAGTGTATTTAGATTTCCAAAAGGCTTTCGATAAAGTACCTAACAAGAGACTTTTACATAAACTCAAAGCATACGGAATTGATGAAGAACTCTGTACATGGATCAGAGACTGGCTTACCAGAAGAAAGTAGCATGTAGCATTAATCAGAGAAGCTTCAGATTGGCTGGACATAATGAGTGGTGTGCTACAGAGTCTGTCCTAGGACCAATTCTTTTCATAATATACATTTGTGACCGAGAACTCGGTCTTACATCTAAGATCTTAAAATTTGCTGACAATACTAAACTAGGAGTTAGAGCTGTAAACAGGCAGGAATATGATATGATTCAGAGATCTTAACTTACTGACAGGGTGGTCAAACAGATGGGAGATGAATTTTGATGCAGACACGTGTAAAGTTATGCACTTTAGAGACAAGAATGTATGTTACGACTACAAACCATTCGGAAATTCTTAAGTATAGGAAATGAAGAAAAGGACCTTGAATTTGTCATTAGTAACAATCTGATGTACACTAAACAGCAAGTAAAAAAGGCAACCAAATGTAAGGTTTCATAACCAGGAACACCAGAAACAATTCTTACACTTTATAATTATCTAGTAAGACCACACCTTGAATATGCAGTCCAGTCCCCAAACTGTAAAAGAGATGAGGGGGAATTAGAGCAAGTACAAAGATGTGCAACAAAATTGATTCCATCCCTTAGAAATCTGTCATACGAAGATAAGCTAAAATGATTTGATCTCGTCTCCCTTAAGAAATGTAGACTTCATGGTGACTTGATATAGGTGTTCAAAGTTCTGAACAAGTTCGATAAAGTAAATCATCTTTTTGAAATACATGAAAATGCAGTTACCAGGACAAATGGAATAAAACTCAAAGCTAAAGATGTAGTACAGACATGAGAAAAAGCTCCTTTTGCTTTATATGTACTGAGCACTGGAATAAGTTACCATCAGATGTAGTCAGTGCTTGGACTATAGATACCTTCAGATGTCATTTAGACAAATGTTTTATGAATTTAGGTATGCTCTGAGAAAAATGCCAGAAACAAACTATGTATTTGACAGCGGTAATGAGGACACTAGAAAGCTAACGTGCAGCAGCAGGGAGTCGATAATAGCTTTAAAAAATGCTGATGTAATCACATTTTCTTGTCAGGTTTTTTTCTTTTCTAAACAACCCAGTCATGGGCCAGTCAGGCCTCCTGTTGTCTGTCTTTCTCATGTAAACTCATGTAATTTCTGTCCTGCCAAGGAAATGGATATTACTGTGTATGGAGGTTGGTAAGAGGTGTCTGGCAGCTTTCTTGCTATTTGTACAGACAGGACAAATAGACAGATGGACCAGGAGACAGACAGACAGATGGACAGTCAGGAAGTAGAGGAAGTCATGGGAAGGAGGGCATACTGGCAAGACACTAGGAAAATGTCACTGAAAGTATTGTTCAACAAGGAAATTTTTAGTTATCAGGTGCTGAAGCAGATAAACTTGCCAGAATGAAGTTCAGATGAGTTTATGTCAGTGTAACAAGGCAAGAGAGGTTAGCTTGAAATCTAGAGAAAACTGTTTTATGGTAAGAAGAGAGGCATTGGATCAGGCTAGTGAAAGGAACCAAAGGAGGGACTGAACTAACTAGTGGCAAGAAATACTGTTTAATAGAATACTAGCAGAAGGGGTAGTTCCAAAGATGTGGAAGAGGGCAAATGTAGTGTCTACCTTTAAGAAAGGAGAGTGGGAAATCAATGAACTACTGGCCTGTTTTGTTGATGAGTGTTTTTTGTAAAACATAAGTAAAGATAATGAGAAAGCATATGAATGATCCCTACAAATGATAAGCTTTATGACTAGTAGACAGCACAGCTTCAGAGAAAGAATGTCCAACCATGATAGGGTGAGCTCGGTTGTAGACTGAATAGATGGATGGAGGTAGTGGTTAGTTAGCAGTCAGCAACCAGGGAGGTATATTACCCATACTACCTGCCTGGGTATTGAGGGGGTTAGTGATGGCTGCATAGTTAGCCAGCACTTCATTGGTTGTCAAGTTGCAGTCCCCATACTCTGGTAACTGTCTCTTTTTTCTTCCTTATCCCACATTTGGACTACTGGCATTCTGTCCACAGACATACAATCTCTGCTTTTCTCACATAACACTTGACAACACTTTAACTTGCACAGCTCACTATGTGCTAGCCCTTCCTTTTGGCAAAATGGGAGGAGCAATAGATAGAAGTAGTAGATAGGAACATTTAGGCAGGGGCATTAGTTAGAAGCATTTGTTAGAAGTAGCAGGTAGGAACATTAGGCAGGAGCATAAGGTAGCAGCAGTATGTGGGAACATTAGTTAGACTCATTAGGAGGTGGAAGTAGTGAGTAGGAGCCTCTGCAATCACTGCGTTGGAGTTGCCTTATGCTAGTGTCCTATAAAGGGTGAGGCACAAATAGCTAAGAAGTGGCGCTGGAGTTCACTAGTTTTGGAGACTTGCTGTGACCACTCCTTTGAGGGAGTTCCAGGAGGGAACAGAGACATCAGAGATAAAGATAGGAAGATTGATAAATAGAGAGATAGATGTATGGGAAGACTGTATGTTTATAGACTGCTAGAAAGCCTTTAACACTACCAGATTTTTCTGGCTGATTAAAAAGCCAGAGCTGCTGGCAGGAATAAGAAGTGAACTCCTTTGCTGGGTTGATGGTTATCTGTGTGAAAATGGGCTGAGGTAAGAAGTGAAATGCCTCAGGGTTTGGTCATGAACCCACTACTATTCTTGGTGTATGTAGATGACTTGCTGGAAGGAATAAACTTATACTTAACAATCTTTGTGCATAATCTTGATTTATGAGAAAAATAGAGAATGAAAACTATTAGATTAGCTCAAAGGTGGACCATGAAAAACTCCAAATTTGGTATGATTGATGGATGTGCAGATTCATTACAAATAAATACAAGTTAATCAAGGTGAGACACTGTTAAAGGAGGCCCCAGTATGAGTACTGTTTAGTGGGAAATAAGCTGCAGGAATCTAGATGTGAGAGATCAGGGGCCAGCATTGTACATAATCCATTGCTGGAGCTTCACATTAGGAGAATTGTGAAAGAAATACAATGTCTACTTTGTGGATAAGGAAATGTTTGAAAAGTTGCTTACATGTATTAAGACTGAAGCTAGATTAAGACTATCAGGGCTATCCCTTGGGATAGGGGAGAAAGAATACTTCCAACGCATTCCTCACGAGTCATAGAAGGCGACTAAAGGGGACGGGAGTGGGGGCTACAAACCCTCCCTTCCTTGTATTTTGACTTTCTAAAAGGGGAAACAAAAGAAGGAGTCATGTGGGGAGTGCTCATCCTCCTCGAAGGCTCAGATTGGGGTGTCTAAATGTGTGTGGATGTAACCAAGATGAGAAAAAAGGAGAGATAGGTAGTATTTTGGAGGAAAGGAACCTGGATGTTTTGGCTCTGAGTGAAACGAAGCTCAAGGGTAAAGGGGAAGAGTGATTTGGGAATGTCTTGGGAGTAAAGTCAGGGGTTAGTGAGAGGACAAGAGCAAGTGAAGGAGTAGCACTACTCCTGAAACAGGAGTGGTGGGAGTATGTGATAGAGTGTCAGAAAGTAAACTCTAGATTGATATGGGTAAAACTGAAAGTTGATGGAGAGAGATGGGTGATTATTGGTGCATATGCACCTGGGCATGAGAAGAAAGATCATGAGAGGCATGTGTTTTGGGAGCAGCTGAGTGAGTGTGTTAGTAATTTTGATGCACGAGACTGGGTTATAGTGATGGGTGATGTGAATGCAAAGGTGAATAATGTGGCAGTTGAGGGAATAATTGGTGTTGTAAATGGAAATGGTGAAGAGCTTGTAGATTTATGTGCTTAAAAAGGACTGGTAATTGGGAATACCTGTTTTAAAAAGAGAGATATACTTAAGTATATGTATGTAAGCAGGAGAGATGGCCAGAGAGTGTTATTGGATTACATGTTAACTGATAGGCATGCAAAAGCGAGACTTTTGGATGTAAATATGCTGAGAGGTGCAACTGGAGGGATGTCTGATCATTATCTTGTGGAGGCGAAGGTGAAGATTTGTAGAGGTTTTCAGAAAAGAAGAGAGAATATTGGGGTGAAAAGAGTGGTGAGAGTAAGTGAGCTTGGGAAGGAGACTTGTGAGAGGAAGTACCAGGAGAGACTGAGTACAGAATGGAAAAAGGTGAGAACAAAAGAGGTAATGGGAGTGGGGGAGGAATGGGATGGATTCAGGGAAGCAGTGATGGCTTGCTCAAGGGATACTTGTGGCATGAGAAACGTGGGAGGTGGGCAGATTAGAAAGGGTAGTGAGTGGTGGGATGAAGAAGTAAGAGAGAGGCATTTGGACGATTTTTGCAGGGAAATAATGCAAATGAGTGGGAGATGTATAAAAGAAAGAGGCAGGAGGTCAAGAGAAAGGTGCAAGAGGTGAAAAAGAGGGTAAATGAGAGTTGGGATGAGAGAGTATCACTAAATTTTATGGAGAATTAAAAAGATGTTTTGGAAGGAGGTAAAGAAAGTGTGTGAGACAAGGGAACAAATGGGAACTTCAGTGAATGGGGCTAATGGGAAGGTGATAACAAGAAGTGGTGATGTGAGAATGAGATGGAGTGAGTATTTTGAAGGTTTGTTGAATGTGTTTGATGATAGAGTGGCAGATATAGGGTGTTTTGGTCTAGGTGGTGTGCAAAGTGAGAGGGTTAGGGAAAATGATTTGGTAAACAGAGAAGAGGTAGTAAAAGCTTTGTGGAAGATGAAAGCCAGCAAGGCAGCGGGTTTGGATGGTATTGCAGTGGAATGTATTAAAAAAGGGGGTGACTGTATTGTTGGCTGAGGATTGGCGGAATGCTTGCATAGTGCCATTGTACAAAGGCAAAGGGGATAAAAGTGAGTGCTCAAATTACAGAGGTATAAGTTTACTGAGTATTCCTGGTAAATTATATGGGAGGGTGTTGATTGAGAGGGTGAAGGCATTTACAGAGCATTAGATTGGGGAAGAGCAGTGTGGTTTCAGAAGTGGTAGAGGATGTGTGGATCAGGTGTGTGCTTTGAAGAATGTATGTGAGAAATACTTAGAAAAGAAAAGCAAATGGATTTGTATGTAGCATTTATGAATCTGGAGAAGGCATATGATAGAGTTGATAGAGAAGCTGTGTGGAAGGTATTGATAATATATGGTGTGGGAGGCAAGTTGTTAGAAACAGTGAAAAGTTATCGAGGATGTAAGGCATGTGTACGTGTAGGAAGAGAGGAAAGTGATTGGTTCTCAGTGAATGTAGGTTTGCGGCAGGGGTGTGTGATGTCTCCATGGTTGTTTAATTTGTTTATGAATGGGGTTGTTAGGGAGGTGAATGCAAGAGTTTTGGAAAGAGGGGCAAGTATGCAGTCTGTTGTGGATGAGAGAGCTTGGGAAGTGAGTCAGTTGTTGTTCGATGATGATACAGCGCTGGTGGCTGATTCATGTGAGAAACTGCAGAAGCTGGTGACTGAGTTTGGTAAAGTGTGTGAAAGAAGAAAGTTAAGAGTAAATGTGAATAAGATCAAGGTTATTAGGTACAGTAGGGTTGAGGGACAAGTCAATTGAGAGGTAGGTTTGAATGGAGAAAAACTGGAGGAAGTGAAGTGTTTTAGATATCTGGGAGTGGATTAGGCAGCGGATGGAACCATGGAAACGGAAGTGAATCATAGGGTGGGGGAGGGGGAGAATGTTCTGGGAGCTTTGAAGAATGTGTGGAAGTCGAGAACATTATCTCGGAAAGCGAAAATGGGTATGTTTGA
This sequence comes from Panulirus ornatus, assembly GCF_036320965.1. Lineage (NCBI taxonomy): Eukaryota > Metazoa > Arthropoda > Malacostraca > Decapoda > Palinuridae > Panulirus > Panulirus ornatus. The sequence continues at coordinate 360,299 of NC_092273.1, forward strand.
AGGAATAGTGGTTCCAACAATGTTATATGATTGCAAGGTGTGGGCTATAGATAGAGTTGTGCGGAGGAGGGTGGATGTGCTGGAAATGAGATGTTTGAGGACAATATGTGGTGTGAGGTGGTTTGATCGAGTAAGTAATGATAGGGTAAGAGAGATGTGTGGTAATAAAAAGTGTGTGGTTGAGAGAGCTGAAGAGGGTGTTTTGAAATGGTTTGGTCACATGGAGAGAATGAATGAGGAAAGATTGACCAAGAGGATATATGTGTCAGAGGTGGAGGGAACGAGGAGAAGTGGGAGACCAAATTGGAGGTGGAAAGATGAGTGAAAAAGATTTTGAGTGATTGGGGCCTGAATATGCAGGAGGTTGAAAGGCGTGCAAGGAAATGAGTGAATTGGAACGATGTGGTATACCGGGGTCAATGTGATATTGAATTGAACCAGGGCATGTGAAGCGTCTGGGGTGAACCATGGAAAGTTGTGTGGGGCCTGGATGTGGAAAGGGAGCTGTGGTTTCAGTGCATTATTACATGACAGCTACAGACTGAGTGTGAACGAATGTAACCTTTGTTGTCTTTAATGTAACCTTTGGTGTCTTTTCTTAGCGCTACCTCGCACACATGAGGGGGTTGTTATTTCATGTGTGGCGGGGTGGCGACGGGAATGAATAAAGGCAGACAGTATGTATTTTGTACATGTATGTATGTATGTATATGTCTGTGTGTGTATATATATGTATACGTTGAGATGTATAGGTATGTATATTTGTGTGTGTGGACGTGTATGTATATACATGTGTATGTGGGTGGGTTGGGCCATTCTTTCGTCTGTTTCCTTGCGCTACCTTGCTAACGCGATAGACAGCAAAAAAAAAAAAGAAAATGATTGAGAAAGCTCAGAGAAGAGGAATCGAGATGGTACTGGTATTCAGAGATCGTAGCTACAATGAAAGATTGACAGCTACACAGCTGTCCACCTTTAAAGAAGTTAGAGGGATTACTTGATAACAGCATTTAAGTTCCAAAATCAGTTGGGTGATGGTGACAGTTAACAATTTTTCACAATGTGGAGTGTCAGAGTTACCAAAGGTCATGATCAGAAACTGAGAAAGAGGATGCTTACAAAGGATGAAAAGAAATACTGGTTTAGTGTAAAGGTAGAGGTTGGTAAGAATGTTCTAAGCAAGGAGACTGTGAGATGTTAATGATTGTGGGGTTTTGTAGTGAGTATCCATGAGTATTCCCTATGGAGAAAGTTGTGCTGCAAGGCAGCATGTCAAGAGTTACCTGTTTCATTGCTGCCTTTATTAGTGATGTTGACATTATTCCCGAGGATACTAAATTATCCCTTTTGTTGACAGTTTGGCTGTGCAATTTACATTATCATATAAAGTTTAAGTTAAAGGTTTGCATGCTGCTGTTGGTAAGATTATCAGTTGGGTGGATAACTATGGTTTTAATTCATTTTGATAAAAAACTATATGTGTATATTTTGCAAGATCTAGTAAAGGGTTAGCAGTTCCACATACATTATTAAAAGGCAATCTTATTGCACATGAAGAGATAAGCAATGGCAGTATCATAACCATTGAGGTTAGGAAGTGCTGGTACAGTGATAGGCTTAGAAATAGGGAAAAGTTTGTGAACTTCATTACCTTAAGGGGGTACTCTAGTTTTCTAGAGTATATAAGTCTCACTCCACCTTTTTATAGTTGATACTACATCCTTAAGGGTGGAACTAAAGGGGGAGGCATTGCCCAACTCTATCAGGGAAATAGTAGTGGTTGTTTTCCTTTTAGATACAGACACATACTTGAGTTGTGCTGGCATTTTTAGTTTTCAGAGAGTTTTGGAGCTTTGTTGCCCCTAGAAATACTGGACTGGAGTTGCCCTCTGCCATTGGCCTGTCAAAGATGAGGCACAGAAGGCTGTAAAGTGGCACTGAAGTCTACCACTTATTCCAAGGAGTAAAAGTGATGAGTGATTGAGGGGGAATGGTGTTGAATGTAGATAGGATGACTGGTGACTGAAAAGAGGGAGCTTGTTGAGAGGTTTAAAGTTTGCAGCTTGGATGTGCTGGGGATTAGAGAAATCCATATCCTTGGGCAGGGTGTGTGGAGTGGAAATGAAAATGAATGAAAGTTTTTGGGGGGAGATGCATGGAAAGAGGTGTAGTTTGGATGGGAATGAATGAAAATCATCAGGGAAAAGGGAAAGAATGTGCAATTCTCCCATCACCCGAGAGTGAGGGAGTGTGCTACAGAGCATGAATGGAATGGTTCAAGAATAGTGTGGATGAAAGGAAAGATTAGAATTGTAAAGTATGCATGGGTACGTGTATTTTCACCTGTAGATATGAAGACTGTACAAAGTAATGATGAAATTAAGCATTTCTGGAGAAATTTTAATGGCCTTACAAACAGTCTTGAGAATGAGAGAAGGTGGTTGTAATGTGTAATATGAATGCAAAAGTGATGAAATTGGTGAGGTAGTTGGTAAATGGGGAGTGCTTTGAGTAAATGAGATTGGAAGTTATCTTGTGAATTTCTGTGCTGAGAAGGATTTATTCCTTTCAAACATCTTATTTCAGCTCAAGATGATCCACAGGTATACATGGATGAGTAATGATGGAAGAATAGAGTATTAGGCTTTGATTGACTATGTGGCAGTGGATGAGAGATTGAGAAAGGTCATGCTAGATGCTAGAGTTGTGAGAAGATTGTTTGGAGACTGACCATTTTGCAGTTCTTGTGGGGATAAGGATAAGGGAGAGGTGGTGGTATGGTGTAAGGAAGAATGGAGTGTTGGAGTAATTGTAATTATAATTCAATCGAAATGTAATTAATCACAGAAATATTGTAATTGAGATTGAAAATAAGATTGGAGTAATTTATTGTAATTATAATTGTGATCAGGCAGTTGTAATTTAACTGTAAATGTGAAAGGGGAGGAAAGTGGTACTGGTAACCTTGTAAATGCAAAGGTGGACAAGTAGTACTTTTAAAGGACCAGCGGTAGTGGTACTAGTCCAAAAAATAATGGCGGTAACGGTATGATTTATGAAAAGTACAACTGGTAGCGATACTCGCTGGTGGTACTCTGTATCGGTATGTTTTTTATTGATTTTATTGATCCCTTAACCTTATCCTAACAAAAATATCTGTCCCATAATAACAAAGACAAAACATTATGCGAACTCAAGAACCCTGCAGAGGTGAATAGTACAATTGATCTGTCCCAGAGAGAGCAGAGAAGTAAGAAAATCATACCAACAGAGATTTCTGCCTGAAAGGAGCTTGTGATTGTCTTCGAACCTTTTCTTGAGGCTATGGAAATTGTGGAGAGGCAGAAGAAGGTAACCATATCTGCTATTGGACCAGTGATTCAGGGCCTTGAACACATTGGAGAATCTAATTCATTATGATGAAACCCAAGATGAGAAGAAAGGAGAGATAGGTAGTATGTTTGAGGAAAGAAACCTGGATGATCTGGTTTTGAGTGAAATGAAGCTCAAGGATAAAGGGGAAGAATGGTTTAGAAGTTTTGGGAGTAAAGGCAGGGGTTGGTGAGAAGAAAAGAGCAAAGAAAGGAGTAGCATTCCTGAAGCAGGAGTTGTGCAAGAAAGTAAATTCTAGATTGATGTAAGTAGAAGTGAAAGTGGACAGAGAGAGATGGGTGATTATTGGTGCTTATGCTCCTGGTCATGAGAAGAAAGATCATGAGAGGCAAGTGTTTTGGGAGCAGCTGAGTGAGTGTCAGCAGCTTTGGTGCATGAGACTGGAAGTGATGGGTGATTTAAATGCGAAGGTGAGTAATGTGGAAATTGAGGGTATAATTGGTGTACATGGGGTATTTAGTGTTATGAGTGGAAATGGTGAAGAGCTTGTGGATTTATTTGTTGAAAAAGACCGGTGATTGGGAATACCTGGTTTAAAAAGAGAAATATACATAAGCATACATATATGAGTAGAAGAGATAGTCAAAGGGCATTGTTGGATTATGTGTTTATTGATAGGCATGTAAAAGAGAGACTCTTGGAAGTTGATGTGTTGTGAGGGACAGCTGGAGGGATGTCTGATCACTATCTTGTGGAGGTGAAGGTGGAGATTTATAGAAGTGTTCAAAAAAGGAAGGAGAGTGTTGGAGAGAAGAGAGTGGTGAGATGTCTGATCACTATCTTGTGGAGGTGAAGGTTGAGATTTATAGAGGTGTTCAAAAAAGGAAGGAGAGCGTTGGAGAGAAGGGAGTGGTGAGAGTATGTGAGCTTGGAAAGGAGACTTGTGTGAGGAAGTACCAGGAGAGATTGAGTGTAGAATGGCAAAAGGTGGGAGCAAATGATGTGAGGGGAGTGGGTGAGAATGGATGTATTTATGGAAGTAGTGATGGCTTGTGCAAAAGATGCATGTGACATGAGAAAGGTGGTAGGTGGGTAGATTAGAAAGGGTAGTGAGTGGTGGAATGAAGAAGTTAAGTTGTTATTAAAAGAGAAAAGAGAGGCATTTGGATGATACTTACAAGGAAGATGTGCAGGTGGCTGGGAGATGTATAAAAGAAAGGGGCAGGAGGTCAAGAGGAAGGTGCAAGGGTTTAAGTAGAGGGCAAATGAGAGTTGGGGTGAGAGAGTATCATTAATCTTTAGGGAAAATAAAAAGACGTTTTAGAAGGAGGCAAATAATGTGCAAAAGACAAGAGAGCAAATGGGAATATCTGTGAAGGGAGCAAGAGGGGAAATGATAACAGGTAGTGATGAAGTGAGGAGATGAAGTAGAAGGTTTGTTGAATGTGTTTGGTGATAGATTGGCAGATGTAGGGTGTTTTGGTCAGGGTGGTGTGTGAAGTGAGAGGGTCAGGGAGAATGGTTTGGTAAACAGAGGAGGTGGTGAAAGCTTTGCGGAAAATGAAAGCTGGCAAGGTGGCGGGTTTGGATGGTATTGCAGTGGAATTTATTAAGAATGGGGTTGACTATGTTGTTGATTGGTCGGTAAAGATATTCAGTGTATTTATGGATCATGAAGAAGTGCCTGAGGATTAGCAGAATGTGAGTATAGTGCAAAGGAGATAATGATGAGTGTTCAAATTACAGAGGCATAAGTTTGTTGAGTATTCCTGGAAAATTGTATGGGAAGGTATTGATTGAGAGGGTGAAGGCATGTACAGAGCATCAGATTGGGGAGAGTGTGGTTTCAGACGTGGTAGAGGATGTGTGGGTCAGGTGTTTGCTTTGAAATATGAGAAATATTTAGAAAAAACAGATGGATTTGTATGTAGCATTTATGGGTCTGGAGAAGGCATATGATAGGGTTGATAAAGATGCTTTGTGGAAGATCTTAAGAGTGTGTGGTGTGGGAGGTAAGCTGTTAGAAGCCACGAAAAGTGTTTATCAAGGATGTAAGGCATGTGTACGAGTAGGAGGAAAGGAAAGTGATTGGTTCCCAGTGAAGGTCGGTCTGCAGCAGGGATGTGTGATTTCTCCATGGTTGTTTAATTAGGATATGGATGAGGTTGTTAGGAAGGCAAATGCAAGAGTTTTTGGAGAAAGGGACATGTATGCAGTCTGTTGGGATGAAAGGGCCAGGTGAGTCAGTTGTTACTCTGGTGATACAGCTGTGGTGGCTGATTCAAATGAGAATCTGCAGAAGTTGGTGACTGAGTTTGGAAAAGTGTATGAAAGGAGAAAATTGAGAGTGAATATGAATTAAGAGCAAGGTTATTAGGTTCAGCAGGGTTGACAGACAAGTTAGTTGGGATGTTTGAATGGAAAAAAATTGGATGAAGTGAAGTGTTTTAGATATCTAAGAGTGGACTTAGCAGCAAAAGGAACCATGGAAGTGGAATTAAGTCACAGGTTGGGGGAGGGGCAAGGTTCTGGGAGTGATGAAGAAAGTGTGGAGAGAGAGAATGTTATCTTGAAGAGCAAAAATGGGTATGTTTGAGGGAATAGCAGTTCCAACAATATTATATGGTTGTGAGGCATGGGCTGTAGGTAGGGTTGTGGGGAGGAGGGTGGATGTATTGGAAATGAAATGTTTGAGTACAATATGTGGTTTGAGGTGGTTTGATCGAGTAAGTAAGGAAAGGGTAAGAGAAATGTGTAGAAATAAAAAGAGTGTGATTGAGAGAGCAGGAGAGGGTTTGTTGAAATGGTTTAGACATATGGAGAGAATGAGTGAGGAAAGGTTGACAAAGAGGATATATGTGTCAGAGGTGGGGGAAACAAGGAGAAGCAGGAGACCAAGTTGAAGGTTGAAGGATGGAGTGAAAAAGATTTTGAGTGATAGGGACCTGAACATGTAGGAGGGTTAGAGGCATGCAAGGAGTAGGGTGATATGGAATGATGTGGTGTACTCATTTCGACATGCTGTCAGTGGACAGAACTAGGGTATGTAAGATGTATGGTGTAAACCATGGGAAGATCTGTGGGTCCTGGATGTGGATAGGGATCTTTGGTTTCAGTGTATTTCGCATGACAGCTAGAGACTGAGTGTGAGCAAATGTGGCCTTTTTTGTCTGTTTTCCTGGTGCTCCCTTGCTGAAGTGGGGATAGCAATGCTGTTTTCTGTGCGATGGGTTTGTTCCTGGAATGGATTGAAGGCAAGCAAGTATGAATGTGTATATGTGTATATGTCTGTGTATGTGTATGTAAATGTACGTGTATGGGCGTTTATGTATATATATGTGTATATGAGTAGGTCATTCTTCGTCTGTTTTGTGGCGCTACCTCGCTGATGCAGGAAACGGCAATCAGGTAGAATAGAATAAAGAAAAAACACCCAATTGCAGTACTGTGAACAACTGGCTAAAATGCTATTGGACTCTGTAAAGAAAATGTTGGATCCATACATGGAAATGAAAGATGTTCATGTAGCGGCTTTTTTTGGATTCTAGGTTCAAACTGGACTGGCTTCCATTACAAGAGCAGAAGGACCAAGTGCTAGTATATGTCAAGAAGCACTTGAGGAATTGGAGGCAGTTCATGAGGGGTCAACATCAACAATGGATAAAGAAAGTAACAAGGATGATCTAGCAAAAGGATTTTTACCTGACTCAAAGACCCAGACTTTTCTCCATACTGAAATGTTCAATGAAATTCCAAAATCAATTGCAGTACTGTGAACAACTGGCTAAAATCATGTTGGGCTCTGTGAAGAAAAGGTTGGATCCATACATGGAAATGAGAGATGTTCATGTAGCGGCTTTTTTTGGATTTTAGGTTCAAACTGGACTGGCTTCCATTACAAGAGCAGAAGGACCAAGTGCTAGTATATGTTAAGGAAGTGCTTGAAGAATTGGAGGCAGTTCATGAGGGGTCAACATCAACAATGGATAAAGAAAGTAACAAGGATGATCTAGCAGAAGGATTATTACCTGAATCAAAAAGTCCCAGACTTTTCTCCTTCATATTGAAATGTTCAATGAAATTCCAAAATCAGTGGGATCAGAGGGAAGCACCTTGTCAGTGAGTCTTTTGTTGAAGCAGTATGTAGAGGAAGGAACTCTGTCATTTGCAATTGATCCATTGCTATACTGGAAAGAAGTGTCTCAAACTGCATCCACTGAAGAACCTTGCAAGAGAGGTGATTGGGTGCACTGCTACATCTGGTCCATCAGAGCGAGTTTTCAGCTTTAGTGGAAATTTTTTTCACTGCTGAGATAGCTCAAGTTTGTGTCACTTCTTTCTGTTCAATGTTATTGATAAAGTGTAATAGTAAATTGTTTGAAAAACTACCAGCATTTTAGTTTCCCTCTGCAGTTTCTACTAAAATGAAATAAATTTTTGTTTTCAAAATAATTTGCAACACTTGTTTATGAATAAAGGATAACTGTACAAAGCAAAATTAATGTTTTTCTTAACCAGAATGATTTTTTTTTAAATTTGGAAATCATAATTGGAACTATATTTCAATTTTTTAAAAGGGGAAACAGAAGAGGGAGTCAAGCAGGGGGTGCTCATCCTCCTCGAAGGCTCAGACTAGGGTGTCTGAATGTGTGTGAATGTAATCAAGATGAGAAGAAAGAAGAGATAGGTAGTATGTTTGAGGAAAGAAACCTGGATGTTCTGGCTCTGAGTGAAACAAAGCTCAAGGGTAAAGGGGAAAAATGGTTTTTCTTGGGAGTAAAGTCAGGGGTTGGTGAGAGGACAAGAGCTAAGGAAGGAATAGCACTGCTCCTGAAGTATGTGATAAAATGTAAGAAAGTAGATTCTAGATTGATGTGGGTAAAATTGAAAGTGGTAGAGAGAGCTGGGTGATTATGCACCTGGTCATGAGAAGAAAGATCATGGGAGGCAAGTGTTTTGGGAGCAGCTGAGTGAGTGTGTCCACAGCTTTGATGCATGAAAACCGGATATTAGTGATGGGTGATAAAAATGAGGTGGTGGTTGATTTGGCAGTTGAGGGAATAATTGGTGTACATGGGGTATTCACTGTTATAAATGGAAATGGTGAAAAGTGTGTGAAGCTGTGTGCTGACAAAAATTTTGGTGATAGGGAATACCTGGTTTAAAAAGGGAGATATACATAAGTATACGTATGTGAGTAGAAGAGATGGTCAAAGGGCATTATTGTATTACATGTTAATTGATATGTGTGTAAAAGAGAGACTTTTGGATGTTAATGTACTGATAGGGGCAGCTGGAGGGATGTCTGATCACTATCTTGTTGAGGCAAAGATGAAGATTTATAGAGGTTTTCAAAAAAGAAGAGAGAATGTTGAGGTGAAGAGATGTGGAGAGTAATGAGCTTGGAAAGGAGACTTGTGTGAGGAAGAACCAGGAGAGATTGAGTGTAGAATGGCAAAAGGTGAGAGCAAAGGATGTGAGGGGAGTGGGTGAGGAATGGGATGTATTTAGGGAAGCAGTGATGGCTTACACAAAAGATGCATGTGGCATGAGAAAGGTGGGAGGTGGGCAGATTAGAAAGGGTAGTGAGTGGTGGGATGAAGTAAAGTTGTTAGTGAAAGAGGAAAGACAGTTGCTTGGACAATACCTGCAAGGGAGTGCAAATGACTGGGAGATGTATAAAAGAAAGTGGCAAGAGGTCAAGTGAAAGGTTCAAGGGTTGAAAAAGAGGGCAAATGAGAGTTGGAGTGAGAGAGTATCATTAAACTTTAGGGAGAATGAAAAGATGTTTTAGAATGAGGTAAATAACGTGCATAAGATGAGATCAAATGGGAATATCGGTGAAGGGGCAAGTGGGAAGTAATAACAGATAGTGATGAAGTGAGAAGGAGATGCAGTATTATGAAGGGAGTGAGAAGGAGATGTAGTATTTCGAAGGTTTATCGAATGTGTTTGATAATAAGAGTGGTCTGGGTGGTGTGTGAAGTGAAAGGGTCAGGGAAAATGGTTTGGTTAAGAGAGAAAAGGTAGTGAAAGAGCTTTGTGGAAGATGAAATCCAGTAAGGCGGCAGGTTTGGATGGTATTGCAGTAGAATTTATTAAAAGGGGTTGACTGTGTTGTTGATTGGTTGGTAAGGATATTCAGTATATGCACAGATCATGGTGAAGAGTCTGAGGTATTGACAGAATGCATGCATAGTGCCATTGTACGAAGGCAAAAGGGATAGATAAAGGTGAGTTTTCAAACTACAGAGGCATAAGATTGTTGAGTATTCCTGGGAAATTATATGGGAGGGTATTGATTGAGAGGGTGAAGACATGTAAAGAGCATCAGATTGGAGAAGAGCAGTGTGGTTTCAGAAGTGGTAGAGGATGTGTGGATCAGGTGTTTGCTTTGAAGAATGTGTGTGAGAAATACTTAGAAAAACAGATGGATTTGTATGTAGCATTTATGCATCTGGAGAAGGGATTTATAGGTTGTGGAAGGTCTTTAGAATATATGGTGTAGGAAGTAAGTTGCTAGAAGCAGTGAAAAGTTTTTACCAAGGATGTATATGACTGTGTATATATATATATATATATATATATATATATATATATATATTATTTATTTTATTTTATTATACTTTGTCGCTGTCTCCCGTGTTTGCGAGGTAGCGCAAGGAAACAGACGAAAGAAATGGCCCAACCCCCCCCCATACACATGTATATACATACGTCCACACACGCAAATATACATACCTACACAGCTTTCCATGGTTTACCCCAGACGCTTCACATGCCTTGCTTCAATCCACTGACAGCACGTCAACCCCGGTATACCACATCGCTCCAATTCACTCTATTCCTTGCCGTCCTTTCACCCTCCTGCATGTTCAGGCCCCGATCACACAAAATCTTTTTCACTCCATCCTTCCACCTCCAATTTGGTCTCCCTCTTCTCCTTGTTCCCTCCACCTCCGACACATATATCCTCTTGGTCAATCTTTCCTCACTCATCCTCTCCATGTGCCCAAACCATTTCAAAACACCCTCTTCTGCTCTCTCAACCACGCTCTTTTTATTTCCACACATCTCTCTTACCCTTACGTTACTCACTCGATCAAACCACCTCACACCACACATTGTCCTCAAACATCTCATTTCCAGCACATCCATCCTCCTGCGCACAACTCTATCCATAGCCCACGCCTCGCAACCATACAACATTGTTGGAACCACTATTCCTTCAAACATACCCATTTTTGCTTTCCGAGATAATGTTCTCGACTTCCACACATTTTTCAAGGCCCCCAGGATTTTCGCCCCCTCCCCCACCCTATGATCCACTTCCGCTTCCATGGTTCCATCCGCTGCCAGATCCACTCCCAGATATCTAAAACACTTCACTTCCTCCAGTTTTTCTCCATTCAAACTCACCTCCCAATTGACTTGACCCTCAACCCTACTGTACCTAATAACCTTGCTCTTATTCACATTTACTCTTAACTTTCTTCTTCCACACACTTTTCCAAACTCAGTCACCAGCTTTTGCAGTTTCTCACATGAATCAGCCACCAGCGCTGTATCATCAGCGAACAACAACTGACTCACTTCCCAAGCTCTCTCATCCACAACAGACTTCATACTTGCCCCTATTTCCAAAACTCTTGCATTTACCTCCCTAACAACCCCATCCATAAACAAATTAAACAACCATGGAGACATCACACACCCCTGCCGCAAACCTACATTCACTGAGAACCAATCACTTTCCTCTCTTCCTACACGTACACATGCCTTACATCCTCGATAAAAACTTTTCACTGCTTCTAACAACTTTCCTCCCACACCATATATTCTTAATACCTTCCACAGAGCATCTCTATCAACTCTATCATATGCCTTCTCCAGATCCATAAATGCTACATACAAATCCATTTGCTTTTCTAAGTATTTCTCACATACATTCTTCAAAGCAAACACCTGATCCACACATCCTCTACCACTTCTGAAACCACACTGCTCTTCCCCAATCTGATGCTCTGTACATTCCTTCACCCTCTCAATCAATACCCTCCCATATAATTTACCAGGAATACTCAACAAACTTATACCTCTGTAATTTGAGCACTCACTCTTATCCCCTTTGCCTTTGTACAATGGCACTATGCACGCATTCCGCCAATCCTCAGGCACCTCACCATGAGTCATACATACATTAAATAACCTTACCAACCAGTCAACAATACAGTCACCCCCTTTTTTAATAAATTCCACTGCAATACCATCCAAACCTGCTGCCTTGCCGGCTTTCATCTTCCGCAAAGCTTTCACTACCTCTTCTCTGTTTACCAAATCATTTTCCCTAACCCTCTCACTTTGCACACCACCTCGACCAAAACACCCTATATCTGCCACTCTATCATCAAACACATTCAACAAACCTTCAAAATACTCACTCCATCTCCTTCTCACATCACCACTACTTGTTATCACCTCCCCATTTGCGCCCTTCACTGAAGTTCCCATTTGCTCCCTTGTCTTACGCACTTTATTTACCTCCTTCCAGAACATCTTTTTATTCTCCCTAAAATTTAATGATACTCTCTCACCCCAACTCTCATTTGCCCTTTTTTTCACCTCTTGCACCTTTCTCTTGACCTCCTGTCTCTTTCTTTTATACATCTCCCACTCAATTGCATTTTTTCCCAGCAAAAATCGTCCAAATGCCTCTCTCTTCTCTTTCACTAATACTCTTACTTCTTCATCCCACCACTCACTACCCTTTCTAATCAACCCACCTCCCACTCTTCTCATGCCACAAGCATCTTTTGCGCAATCCATCACTGATTCCCTAAATACATCCCATTCCTCCCCCACTCCCCTTACTTCCATTGTTCTCACCTTTTTCCATTCTGTACTCAGTCTCTCCTGGTACTTCCTCACACAGGTCTCCTTCTCAAGCTCACTTACTCTCACCACCCTCTTCACCCCAACATTCACTCTTCTTTTCTGAAAACCCATACAAATCTTCACCTTAGCCTCCACAAGATAATGATCAGACATCCCTCCAGTTGCACCTCTCAGCACATTAACATCCAAAAGTCTCTCTTTCGCACGCCTGTCAATTAACACGTAATCCAATAACGCTCTCTGGCCATCTCTCCTACTTACATAAGTATACTTATGTATATCTCGCTTTTTAAACCAGGTATTCCCAATCATCAGTATTTTTTCAGCACATAAATCTACAAGCTCTTCACCATTTCCATTTACAACACTGAACACCCCATGTATACCAATTATTCCCTCAACTGCCACATTACTCACCTTTGCATTCAAATCACCCATCACTATGACCCGGTCTCGTGCATCAAAACCACTAACACACTCATTCAGCTGCTCCCAAAACACTTGCCTCTCTTGATCTTTCTTCTCATGCACAGGTGCATATGCACCAATAATCACCCACCTCTCTCCATCAACTTTCAGTTTTACCCATATTAATCGAGAATTTACTTTCTTACACTCTATCACATACTCCCACAACTCCTTTTTCAGGAGTATTGCTACTCCTTCCCTTGCTCTTGTCCTCTCACTAACCCCTGACTTTACTCCCCAGACATTCCCAAACCACTCTTCCCCTTTACCCTTGAGCTTCGTTTCACTCAGAGCCAAAACATCCAGGTTCCTTTTCTCAAACATACTACCTATCTCTCCTTTTTTCACATCTTGGTTACATCCACACACATTTAGGCACCCCACTCTGAGCCTTCGAGGAGGATGAGCACTCCCCGCGTGACTCCTTCTTCTGTTTCCCATTTTAGAAAGTTAATACAAGGAGGGGAGGATTTCTGGCCCCCCGCTCCCGTCCCCTCTAGTCGCTTTCTACGACACGCGAGGAATACGTGGGAAGTATTCTTTCACCCCTATCCCCAGGGATAATATACATATATATATATATATATATATATATATATATATATATATATATATATATACACATTTTTTTTTTTTTTGCCGCTGTCTCCCGCGTTTGCGAGGTAGCACAAGGAAACAGACGAAAGAAATGGCCCAACCCACCCCCATACACATGTATATACATACGTCCACACACGCAAATATACACACCTACACAGCTTTCCATGGTTTACCCCAGACGCTTCACATGCCCTGATTCAATCCACTGACAGCACGTCAACCCCTGTATACCACATCGCTCCAATTCACTCTATTCCTTGCCCTCCTTTCACCCTCCTGCATGTTCAGGCCCCGATCACACAAAATCTTTTTCACTCCATCTTTCCACCTCCAATTTGGTCTCCCTCTTCTCCTTGTTCCCTCCACCTCCGACACATATATCCTCTTGGTCATTCTTTCCTCACTCATTCTCTCCATGTGCCCAAACCATTTCAAAACACCCTCTTCTGCTCTCTCAACCATGCTCTTTTTATTTCCACACATCTCTCTTACCCTTACGTTACTTACTCGATCAAACCACCTCACACCACACATTGTCCTCAAACATCTCATTTCCAGCACATCCATCCTCCTGCGCACAACCCTATCCATAGCCCATGCCTCGCAACCATACAACATTGTTGGAACCATTATTCCTTCAAACATACCCATTTTTGCTTTCCGAGATATATATATATATATATATATATATATATATATATATATATATATATATATATATTATATATATATATTTATATTTTTTATTTTTTTTATTTTCATTTTGCTTTGTCACTGTCTCCTGCGTTTGCGAGGTAGCGATATTTATATTTATATTTATTTATTTTGCTTTGTCGCTGTCTCCCACGTTTGCGAGGTAGCGCAAGGAAACAGACGAAAGAAATGGCTCAACCCACCCCCATACACATGTATATACACACACGTCCACACACGCAAATATACATATCTATACATCTCAATGTACACATATATATACACACACAGACACATACATATATACCCATGCACACAATTCACACTGTCTGCCTTTATTCATTCCCATCGCCACCTCACCACACATGGAATACCATCCCCCTCCCCACTCATGTGTGCGGGGTAGCGCTAGGAAAAGACAACAAAGGCCTCATTCGTTCACACTCAGTCTCTAGCTGTCATGCAATAATGCCTGAAACCACAGCTCCCTTTCCACATCCAGGCCCCACACAGCTTTCCATGGTTTACCCCAGATGCTTCACATGCCCTGATTCAATCCACTGACAGCACGTCAACCCCGGTATACCACATCGATCCAATTCACTCTATTCCTTGCCCGCCTTTCACCCTCCTGCATGTTCAGGCCCCGATCACTCAAAATCTTTTTCACTCCATCTTTCCACCTCCAATTTGGTCTCCCACTTCTCCTCGTTCCCTCCACCTCAGACACATATATCCTCTTGGTCAATCTTTCCTCACTCATTCTCTCCATGTGCCCAAACCATTTCAAAACACCCTCTTCTGCTCTCTCAACCACGCTCTTTTTATTTCCACACATCTCTCTTACCCTTACATTACTTACTCGATCAAACCACCTCACACCACACATTGTCCTCAAACATCTCATTTCCAGCACATCCACCCTCCTGCGGACAACTCTGTCCATAGCCCACGCCTTGCAACCATATAACATTGTTGGAACCACTATTCCTTCAAACATACCCATTTTTGCTTTCGGAGATAATGTTCTCGACTTCCACACATTCTTCAAGGCTCCCAGGATTTTCGCCCCCTCCCCCACCCTATGATTCACTTCTGCTTCCATGGTTCCATCCGCTGCCAGATCCACTCCCAGATATCTAAAACACTTTACTTCCTCCAGTTTTTCTCCATTCAAACTTACCTCCCAATTAACTTGACCCTCAACCCTACTGTACCTAATAACCTTGCTCTTATTCACATTTACTCTTAACTTTCTTCTTTCACACACTTTACCAAACTCAGTCACCAGCTTCTGCAGTTTCTCACATGAATCAGCCACCAGCGCTGTATCATCAGCGAACAACAACTGACTCACTTCCCAAGCTCTCTCATCCACAACAGACTTCATTCTTGCCCCTCTTTCCAAAACTCTTGCATTCACCTCCCTAACAACCCCATCCATAAACAAATTAAACAACCATGGAGACATCACACACCCCTGCCGCAAACCTACATTCACTGAGAACCAATCACTTTCCTCTCTTCCTACACGTACACATGCCTTACATCCTTGATAAAAACTTTTCACTGCATCTAACAACTTGCCACCCACACCATATATTCTTAATACCTTCCACAGAGCACCTCTATCAACTCTATCATATGCCTTCTCCAGATCCATAAATGCTACATACAAATCCATTTGCTTTTCTAAGTATTTCTCACATACATTCTTCAAAGTGTGTGGAAGAAGAAAGTTAAGAGTAAATGTGAATAAGAGCAAGGTTATTAGGCACAGTAGGGTTGAGGGTCAAGTCAATTGGGAGTGAGTTTGAATGGAGAAAAACTGGAGGAAGTGAAGTGTTTTAGATATCTGGGAGTGGATCTGGCAGCGGATGGAACCATGGAAGCAGAAGTGGATCATAGGGTGGGGGAGGGGGCGAAAATTCTGGGGGCCTTGAAGAATGTGTGGAAGTCGAGAACATTATCTCAGAAAGCAAAATTGGGTATGTTTGAAGGAATAGTGGTTCCAACAATGTTGTATGGTTGCGAGGCGTGGGCTATGGATAGAGTTGTGCGCAGGAGGATGGATGTGCTGGAAATGAGATGTTTGAGGACAATGTGTGGTGTGAGGTGGTTTGATCGAGTGAGTAACGTAAGGGTAAGAGAGATATGTGGAAATAAAAAGAGCGTGGTTGAGAGAGCAGAAGAGGGTGTTTTGAAGTGGTTTGGGCACATGGAGAGGATGAGTGAGGAAAGATTGACCAAGAGGATATATGTGTCGGAGGTGGAGGGAACAAGGAGAAGAGGGAGAGCAAATTGGAGGTGGAAAGATGGAGTGAAAAATGTTTTGTGTGATCGGGGCCTGAACATGCAGGAGGGTGAAAGGAGGGCAAGGAATAGAGTGAATTGGAGCGATGTGGTATACCGGGGTTGACGTGCTGTCAGTGGATTGAATCAAGTCATGTGAAGCGTCTTGGGTAAACCATGGAAAGCTGTGTAGGTATGTATATTTGCGTGTGTGGACGTATGTATATACATGTGTATGGGGGGGGGTTGGGCCATTTCTTTCGTCTGTTTCCTTGCGCTACCTCGCAAACGCGGGAGACAGCGACGAAGTATAAAAAAAAAAAAAAAAAAAAAAATTCTTCAAAGCAAACACCTGATCCACACATCCTCTACCACTTCTGAAACCACACTGCTCTTCCCCAATCTGATGCTCTGTAATTGCCTTCACCCTCTCAATCAATGCCCTCCCATATGTTTTACCAGGAATTCTCAACAAACTTATACCTCTGTAATTTGAGCACTCACTCTTATCCCCTTTGCCTTTGTACAATGGCACTATGCACGCATTCCGCCAATCCTCAGGCACCTCACCATGAGTCATACATACATTAAATAACCTTACCAACCAGTCAACAATACAGTCACCCCCTTTTTTAATAAATTCCACTGCAATACCATCCAAACCTGCTGCCTTGCTGGCTTTCATCTTCCACAAAGCTTTTACTACCTCTTCTCTGTTTACCAAATCATTTTCCCCAACCCTCTCACTTTGCACACCACCTTGACCAAAACACCCTATATCTGCCACTCTATCATCAAACACATTCAACAAACCTTCAAAATACTCACTCCATCTCCTTCTCACCTCACCACTATTTGTTATCACCTCCCCATTAGCGCCCTTCACTGAAGTTCCCATTTGCTTCCTTGTCTTACGCACTTTATTTACCTCCTTCCAGAACATCTTTTTATTCTCCCTAAAATTTAATGATACTCTCTCACCCCAACTCTCATTTGCCCTCTTTTTCACCACTTGCACCTTTCTCTTGACCTCCTGTCTCTTTCTTTTATACATCTCCCACTCAATTGCATTTTTTCCCAGCAAAAATCGTCCAAATGCCTCTCTCTTCTCTTTCACTAATAATCTTACTTCTTCATCCCACCACTCACTACCCTCTCTAATCAACCCACCTCCCACGCTTCTCATGCCACAAGCATCTTTTGCGCAATCCATCACTGATTCCCTAAATACATCCCATTCCTCCCCCACTCCCCTTACTTCCATTGTTCTCACCTTTTTCCATTCTGTACTCAGTCTCTCCTGGTACTTCCTCACACAAGTCTCCTTCCCAAGCTCACTTACTCTCACCACCCTCTTCACCCCAACATTCACTCTTCTTTTCTGAAAACCCATACAAATATTCACATTAGCCTCCACAAGATAATGATCAGACATCCCTCCAGTTGCACCTCTCAGTACATTTACATCCAAAAGTCTCTCTTTCGCGTGCCTGTCAATTAACACGTAATCCAACAACGCTCTCTGGCCATCTCTTCTACTTACATATGTATACTTATGTATATCTCGCTTTTTAAACCAGGTATTCCCAATCACCAGTCCTTTTTCAGCACATAAATCTACAAGCTCTTCACCATTTCCATTTACAACACTGAACACCCCATGTATACCAATTATTCCCTCAACTGCCACATTACTCACCTTTGCATTCAAATTACCCATCACTATAACCCGGTCGCGTGCATCAAAACCACTAACACACTCATTCAGCTGCTCCCAAAACACTTGCCTCTCATGATCTTTCTTCTCATGCCCAGGTGCATATGCACCAATAATCACCCATCTCTCTCCATCAACTTTCAGTTTTACCCATATTAATCGATAATTTACTTTCTTACATTCTATCACATACTCCCACAACTCCTCTTTCAGGAGTAGTGCTACTCCTTCCCTTGCTCTTGTCCTCTCACTAACCCCTGACTTTACTCCCAAGACATTCCCAAACCACTCTTCCCCTTTACCCTTGAGCTTCGTTTCACTCAGAGCCAAAACATCCAGGTTCCTTTCCTCAAACATACTACCTATCTCTCCTTATTTCACATCTTGGTTACATCCACACACATTTAGACACCCCAACCTGAGTCTACAAGGAGTATGGGCACTCCCCGTGTGACTCCTTCTGTTTCCCATTTTTTAGAAAGTTAAAAATACAAGGAGGGGAGGATTTCTGGCCCCCCGCTCCCGTCCCCTCTAGTCGCCTTCTATGACATGTGAGGAATGCGTGGGAAGTATTCTTTCACCCCTATCCCTTATCCCCAGGGATAGGGGTGACATTCTTAAATCATTAATACCCATAATACCTTAAAAAAATAAAAAAAATAGTGCAGGCACACAAAACTTCAAACCTGAAGAACAGTAAAATGGGACACTGATGCCCACCTAAATATCTTATAACCATTTCAGATTATCATGGGTGTTTATCACATATTCATGAATTACATTTATCCTAGTTTTTATTCTTCCATATTCATCTCTGTTATACAAAAAGGTGATTTGATTACTTAACTGTGCACATTCCTCCCACATAAGTGCTTTCATCACAATCATTCTCACTGGCAGAATTCTAACCACTGACTGACGACTGGAATGATTCAGTTGCAAGTGCTTCACTGCCTTAGGCTTTTGCAGCACATTGTTGACAGGATAATGGATACTGAGCATGATGAACAATGAGCATGTTTCATTTACGGATGAAATTTAACAATGAAGTGGTTACAGCAGATAAATATTCCCAGACAATTATACAGTAAACATACAAGGGAACTTTTATAATATGTTCCCATTACATGAGGTGTACATTTGGTCTTTGGACAACATTTCCTCTAACTTCATTTCTCTCTTGATGTATTGTGAGAATGGCCTACAATGGAAGCAAAACTGAAATTCTAAGACATTGGATCCTCCTGCTAATTACTATAGACAATAATATCTATATTACTTGTCCAGCAAGTTCGTTTATCCATGGAGTTGTAAGCAAGGTAGTTGCCCCTCTGTACACAGTAGTTTTTAATATCATTTGAGAGTTACAGTGATCAATACTAAATTCATAAAATAATCCTTTCACTTTGTCATATATATAAGGAATGACACAAAAGAATAATAAACGTTTTTTATAAAAAACAGTCACCCTCTAACCAGGCTGCCTTAAGCCTTCAGTCCATATATATATGAGAGGGTTAGGGAAAATGATTTGGTAAACAGAGAAGAGGTAGTAAAAGCTTTGCGGAAGATGAAAGCCAGCAAGGCAGCAGGTTTGGATGGTATTGCAGTGGAATTTATTAAAAAAGGGGGTGACTGTATTATTGACTGGTTGGTAAGGTTATTTAATGTATGTATGACTCATGGTGAGGTGCCTGAGGATTGGCGGAATGCGTGCATAGTGCCATTGTACAAAGGCAAAGAGGATAAGAGTGAGTGCTCAAATTACAGAGGTATAGGTTTGTTGAGTATTCCTGGTAAATTATATGGGAGGGTATTGATTGAGAGGGTGAAGGCATGTACAGAGCATCAGACTGGGGAAGAGCAGTGTGGTTTCAGAAGTGGTAGAGGATGTGTGGATCAGGTGTTTGCTTTGAAGAATGTTGTGAGAAATACTTAGAAAAGCAAATGGATTTGTATGTAGCATTTATGGATCTGGAGAAGGCATATGATAGAGTTGATAGAGATGCTCTGTGGAAGGTATTAAGAATATATGGTGTGGGAGGAAAGTCGTTAGAAGCATTGAAAAGTTTTTATCGAGGATGTAAGGCATGTGTACGTGTAGGAAGAGAGGAAAGTGATTGGTTCTCAGTGAATGTAGGTTTGCGGCAGGGATGTGTGATGTCTCCATGGTTGTTTAATTTGTTTATGGATGGGGTTGTTAGGGAGGTGAATGCAAGAGTTTTGGAAATAGGGGCAAGTATGAAGTCTGTTGTGGATGAGAGAGCTTGGGAAGTGAGTCAGTTGTTGTTCGCTGATGATACAGCGCTGGTGGCTGATTCATGTGAGAAACTGCAGAAGCTGGTGACTAAGTTTGGTAAAGTGTGTGAAAGAAGAAAGCAAAGAGTAAATGTGAATAAGAGCAAGGTTATTAGGTACAGTAGGGTTGAGGGTCAAGTCAATTGGGAGGTAAGTTTGAATGGAGAAAAACTGGAGGAAGTAAAGTGTTTTAGATATCTGGGAGTGGATCTGGCAGCGGATGGAACCATGGAAGCGGAAGTGAATCATAGGGTGGGGGAGGGGGCGAAAATCCTGGGAGCCTTGAAGAATGTGTGGAAGTCGAGAACATTATCTCGGAAAGCAAAAATGGGTATGTTTGAAGGAATAGTGGTTCCAACAATGTTGTATGGTTGCGAGGCGTGGGCTATGGATAGAGTTGTGCGCAGGAGGATGGATGTGCTGGAAATGAGATGTTTGAGGACAATGTGTGGTGTGAGGTGGTTTGATCGAGTAAGTAACGTAACGGTAAGAGAGATGTGTGGAAATAAAAAGAGCGTGGTTGAGAGAGCAGAAGAGGGTGTTTTGAAATGGTTTGGGCTCATGGAGAGAATGAGTGAGGAAAGATTGACCAAGAGGATATATGTGTCGGAGGTGGAGGGAACGAGGAGAAGAGGGAGACCAAATTGGAGGTGGAAAGATGGAGTGAAAAAGATTTTGAGTGATTGGGGCCTGAACGTGCAGGAGGGTGAAAGGAGGGCAAGGAATAGAGTGAATTGGAACGATGTGGTATACCGGGGTAGACGTGCTGTCAGTGGATTGAATCAGGGCATGTGAATCATCTGGGGTAAACCATGGAATGTTGTGTGGGGCCTGGATGTGGAAAGGGAGCTGTGGTTTCGGGCATTATTGCATGACAGCTAGAGACTGAGTGTGAACGAATGGGGCCTTTGTTGTCTTTTCCTAGGGCTACCTCGCACACATGAGGGGGGAGGGGGATGGTATTCCATGTGTGGCGAGGTGGCGATGGGAATGAATAAAGGCAGACAGTGTGTATTGTGTGCATGGGTATATATGTATGTGTCTGTGTGTGTGTACATTGAGATGTATAGGTATGTATATTTGCGTGTGTGGATGTGTATGTATATACATTGTGTATGGGGGTGGGTTGGGCCATTTCTTTCGTCTGTTTCCTTGCTCTACCTCGCAAACGCGGGAGACAGCGACAAAGCAAAATATAATAAATAGATGAAATATATATATATATATATATATATATATATATATATATATATATATATATATATATATATATATATATATATATTTTATCTGCTATTGACGTTTGTGTAAATAAATTATACATTTCCTTTTTTCCATAGCCAGAGGTTGAACCATTATGTGACATTCATTTTTTTCATTCATTTCAAGCTAGAAGTTTCAGTTTTCTAAATTGTTTCTTACATTTTTCATATGTATATATATGTATGTGTGTGTGTGTGTATATGTGCGTAGGTATGTGTATGTGTGTGTATGTGTATATGTATATATATGTGTATATTATCCCTGGGGATAGGGGTGAAAGAATACTTCCCACGTATTCTTCGCGTGTTGTAGAAAGCGACTAGAGGGGACGGGAGCGGGGGGGCCAGAAATCCTCCCCTCCTTGTATTAACTTTCTAAAATGGGAAACAGAAGAAGGAGTCACGCGGGGAGTGCTCATCCTCCTCGAAGGCTCTGAGTGGGGTGCCTAAATGTGTGTGGATGTAACCAAGATGTGAAAAAAGGAGAGATAGTTAGTATGTTTGAGGAAAGGAACCTGGATGTTTTGGCTCTGAGTGAAACGAAGCCCAAGGGTAAAGGGGAAGAGTGGTTTGGGAATGTCTTGGGAGTAAAGTCAGGGGTTAGTGAGAGGACAAGAGCAAGGGAAGGAGTAGCAATACTCCTGAAACAGGAGTTGTGGGAGTATGTGATAGAGTGTAAGAAAGTAAATTCTCGATTAATATGGGTAAAACTGAAAGTTGATGGAGAGAGGTGGGTGATTATTGGTGCATATGCACCTGGGCATGAGAAGAAAGATCAAGAGAGGCAAGTGTTTTGGGAGCAGCTGAATGAGTGTGTTAGTGGTTTTGATGCACGAGACCGGGTTATAGTGATGGGTGATTTGAATGCAAAGGTGAGTAATGTGGCAGTTGAGGGAATAATTGGTATACATGGGGTGTTTAGTGTTGTAAATGGAAATGGTGAAGAGCTTGTAGATTTATGTGCTGAAAAAGGACTGATGATTGGGAATACCTGGTTTAAAAAGCGAGATATACATAAGTATACTTATGTAAGTAGGAGAGATGGCCAGAGAGCATTATTGGATTACGTGTTAATTGACAGGCGTGCGAAAGAGAGACTTTTGGATGTTAATGTGCTGAGAGGTGCAACTGGAGGGATGTCTGATCATTATCTTGTGGAGGCTAAGGTGAAGATTTGTATGGGTTTTCAGAAAAGAAGAGTGAATGTTGGGGTGAAGAGGGTGGTGAGAGTAAGTGAGCTTGAGAAGGAGACCTGTGTGAGGAAGTACCAGGAGAGACTGAGTACAGAATGGAAAAAGGTGAGAACAATGGAAGCAAGGGGAGTGGGGGAGGAATGGGATGTATTTAGGGAATCAGTGATGGATTGCGCAAAAGATGCTTGTGGCATGAGAAGAGTGGGAGGTGGGTTGATTAGAAAGGGTAGTGAGTGGTGGGATGAAGAAGTAAGAGTATTAGTGAAAGAGAAGAGAGAGGCATTTGGACGATTTTTGCAGGGGAAAAATGCAATTGAGTGGGAGATGTATAAAAGAAAGAGACAGGAGGTCAAGAGAAAGGTGCAAGAGGTGAAAAAAAGGGCAAATGAGAGTTGGGGTGAGAGAGTATCATTAAATTTTAGGGAGAATAAAAAGATGTTCTGGAAGGAGGTAAATTAAGTGCGTAAGACAAGGGAGCAAATGGGAACTTCAGTGAAGGGCGCAAATGGGGAGGTGATAACAAGTAGTGGTGATGTGAGAAGGAGATGGAGTGAGTATTTTGAAGGTTTGTTGAATGTGTTTGATGATAGAGTGGCAGATATAGGGTGTTTTGGTCGAGGTGGTGTGCAAAGTGAGAGGGTTAGGGAAAATGATTTGGTAAACAGAGAAGAGGTAGTGAAAGCTTTGCGGAAGATGAAAGCCAGCAAAGCAGCAGGTTTGGATGGTATTGCAGTGGAATTTATTAAAAAAGGGGGTGACTGTATTGTTGACTGGTTGGTAAGGTTATTTAATGTATGTATGACTCATGGTGAGGTGCCTGAGGATTGGCGGAATGCGTGCATAGTGCCATTGTACAAAGGCAAAGGGGATAAGAGTGAATGCTCAAATTACAGAGGTATAAGTTTGTTGAGTATTCCTGGTAAATTATATGGGAGGGTATTGATTGAGAGGGTGAAGGCATGTACAGAGCATCAGATTGGGGAAGAGCAGTGTGGTTTCAGAAGTGGTAGAGGATGTGTGGATCAGGTGTTTGCTTTGAAGAATGTATGTGAGAAATACTTAGAAAAGCAAATGGATTTGTATGTAGCATTTATGGATCTGGAGAAGGCATATGATAGAGTTGATAGAGATGCTCTGTGGAAGGTATTAAGAATATATGGTGTGGGAGGAAAGTTGTTAGAAGCAGTGAAAAGTTTTTATCGAGGATGTAAGGCATGTGTACGTGTAGGAAGAGAGGAAAGTGACTGGTTCTCAGTGAATGTAGGTTTGCGGCAGGGGTGTTTGATGTCTCCATGGTTGTTTAATTTGTTTATGGATGGGGTTGTTAGGGAGGTAAATGCAAGAGTTTTGGAAAGAGGGGCAAGTATGAAGTCTGTTGGGGATGAGAGAGCTTGGGAAGTGAGTCAGTTGTTGTTCGCTGATGATACAGCGCTGGTGGCTGATTCATGTGAGAAACTGTAGAAGCTGGTGACTGAGTTTGGTAAAGTGTGTGGAAGAAGAAAGTTAAGAGTAAATATGAATAAGAGCAAGGTTATTAGGTACAGTAGGGTTGAGGGTCAAGTCAATTGGGAGGTGAGTTTGAATGGAGAAAAACTGGAGGAAGTGAAGTGTTTTAGATATCTGGGAGTGGATCTGGCAGCGGATGGAACCATGGAAGCGGAAGTGGATCATAGGGTGGGGGAGGGGGCGAAAATTCTGGGGGCCTTGAAGAATGTGTGGAAGTCGAGAACATTATCTCGGAAAACAAAAATGGGTATGTTTGAAGGAATAGTGGTTCCAACAATGTTGTATGGTTGCGAGGCGTGGGCTATGGATAGAGTTGTGCGCAGGAGGATGGATGTGCTGGAAATGAGATGTTTGAGGACAATGTGTGGTGTGAGGTGGTTTGATCGAGTGAGTAACGTAAGGGTAAGAGAGATGTGTGGAAATAAAAAGAGCATGGTTGAGAGAGCAGAAGAGGGTGTTTTGAAGTGGTTTGGGCACATGGAGAGGATGAGTGAGGAAAGATTGACCAAGAGGATATATGTGTCGGAGGTGGAGGGAGCAAGGAGAAGAGGGAGACCAAATTGGAGGTGGAAAGATGGAGTGAAAAAGATTTTGTGTGATCGGGGCCTGAACATGCAGGAGGGTGAAAGGAGGGCAAGGAATAGAGTGAATTGGAGCGATGTGGTATACCGGGGTTGACGTGCTGTCAGTGGATTGAATCAAGGCATGTGAATCGTCTGGGGTAAACCATGGAAAGCTGTGTAGGTATGTATATTTGCGTGTGTGGACGTATGTATATACATGTGTATGGGGGGGGGGGGGGGTTGGGCCATTTCTTTCGTCTGTTTCCTTGCGCTACCTCGCAAACGCGGGAGACAGCGACAAAGTATAAAAAAAAAAATATATATATATATATATATATATATATATATATATATATATATATATATATATATACACACATGTGTATGGGGGAGGGTTGGGCCATTTTCTCTTGTCTGTTTCCTTGCGCTACCTCGCAAACGCGGGAGACAGCGACAAAGCAAAATAAAAATGAAAATAATATATATATGTATATATATATATATTCACTCTATTCCTTGCCCTCCTTTCACCCTCCTGCATGTTCAGGCCCCGATCACACAAAATCTTTTTCACTCCATCTTTCCACCTCCAATTTGGTCTCCCACTTCTCCTCGTTCCCTCCACCTCCGGCACATATATCCTCTTGGTCAATCTTTCCTCACTCATTCTCTCCATGTGCCCAAACCATTTCAAAACACCCTCTTCTGCTCTCTCAACCACGCTCTTTTTATTTCCACACGTGGTATACCGGGGTTGACGTGCTGTCAGTGGATTGAATCAGGGCACGTGAAGCATCTGGGGTAAACCATGGAAAGCTGTGTAGGCATGTATTTTTGCGTGTGTGGACGTATGTATATACATGTGTATGGGGTGGGTTGGGCCATTTCTTTTGTCTGTTTCCTTGCGCTACCTCGCAAACGCGGGAGACAGCGACAGAGCAAAAAAAAAAAAAAAAAAAAAAATATATATATATTGGTTCTCAGTGAATGTAGGTTTGCGGCAGGGGTGTGTGATGTCTCCATGGTTGTTTAATTTGTTTATGGATGGGGTTGTTAGGGAGGTGAATTAAAGAGCTTAGGAAAGAGGGGCAAGTATGCAGTCTGTTGTGGATGAGAGAGCATGGGAAGTGAGTCAGTTGTTGTTTGCTGATGATACAGCGCTGGTGGCTGATTCATGTAAGAAAATGCAGAAGCTGGTGACTGAGTTTGGTAAAGTGTGTGAAAGAAGAAAGTTAAGAGTAAATGTGAATAAGAGCAAGGTTATTAGGTACAGTAGGGTTGAGGGTCAAGTCAATTGGGAGGTAAGTTTGAATGGAGAAAAACTGGAGGAAGTAAAGTGTTTTAGATATCTGGGAGTGGATCTGGCAGCGGATGGAACCATGGAAGTGGAAGTGAATCATAGGGTGGGGGAGGGGGCGAAAATTCTGGGAGCATTGAAGAATGTGTGGAAGTCGAAAACATTATCTCGGAAAGCAAAAATGGGTATGTTTGAAGAAATAGTGGTTCCAACAATGTTGTATGGTTGCGAGGCGTGGGCTATGGATAGAGTTGTGCGCAGGAGGATGGATGTGCTGGAAATGAGATGTTTGAGGACAATGTGTGGTATGAGGTGGTTTGATCAAGTAAGTAATGTAAGGGTAAGAGAGATGTGTGGAAATAAAAAGAGTGTGGCTGAGAGAGCAGAAGAGGGTGTTTTGAAATGGTTTGGTCACATGGAGAGAATGAGTGAGGAAAGATTGACCAAGAGGATATATGTGTCGGAGGTGGAGGGAACGAGGAGAAGTGGGAGACCAAATTGGAGGTGGAAAGATGGAGTGAAAAAGATTTTGAGTGATTGGGGCCTGAACATGCAGGAGGGTGAAAGGTGTGCAAGGAATAGAGTGAATTGGAACGATGTGGTATACCGGGGTCGACGTGCTGTTAATGGATTGAACCAGGGCATGTGAAGCATCTGGGTAAACCATGGAAAGTTGTGTGTGGCCTGGATGTGGAAAGGGAGCTGTGGTTTCAGTGCATTATTGCATGACAGCTAGAGACTGAGTGTGAACGAATGGGGCCTTTGTTGTCTTTTCCTAGCGCTACCTCGCACACATGAGGGGGGAGGGGGTTGTTATTCCATGTGTGGCGAGGTGGCGATGGGAACAAATAAAGGCAGACTATGAATTATTTACATGTGTATATATGTATATGTCTGTGTGTGTATATATATGTGTACATTGAGATGTAGAGGTATGTATATTTGCGTGTGTGGACGTGTATGTATATACATGTGTATGTGGGCGGGTTGGGCCATTCTTTCGTCTGTTTCCTTGCGCTACCTCGCTAACGCGGGATACGGCGACAAAGCAAAATTAATAAATAAATAGATATATAAAATCAAGGGTTAGTGAGAGGACAAGAGCAAGGAAGGGAGTAGCAGTACTCCTGAAACAGGAGTTGTGGAAGTATGTGATAGAATGTAAGAAAGGAAATTCTTGATTAATATGGGTAAAACTGAAAGTTGATGGAGAGAGATGGGTGATTATTGGTGCATATGCACCTGGGCATGAGAAGAAAGATCATGAGAGGCAAGTGTTTTGGGAGCAGCTGAATGAGTATGTTAGTGATTTTGATGCACAAGACCGGGTTATAGTGATGGGTGATTTGAATGCAAAGGTGAGTAATGTGGCAGTTGAGGGAATAATTGGTATACATGGGGTGTTCAGTGTTGTAAATGGAAATGGTGAAGAGCTTGTAGATTTATGTGCTGAAAAAGGACTGGTGATTGGGAATACCTGGTTTAAAAAGCGAGATATACATAAGTATACGTATGTAAGTAGGAGAGATGGCCAGAGAGCATTATTGGATTACGTGTTAATTGACAGGTGTGCGAAAGAGAGACTTTTGCATGTTAATGTGCTGAGAGGTGCAACTGGAGGGATGTCTGATCATTATCTTGTGGAGGCTAAGGTGGAGATTTGTATGGGTTTTCAGAAAAGAAAAGTGAATGTTGGGGCGAAGAGGGTGGTGAGAGTAAGTGAGCTTGGGAAGGAGACTTGTGTGAGGAAGTACTAGGAGAGACTGAGTACAGAATGGAAAAAGGTGAGAACAATGGAAGTAAGGGGAGTGGGGGAAGAATGGGATGTATTTAGGGAATCAGTGATGGATTGCGCAAAAGATGCTTGTGGCATGAGAAGAGTGGGAGGTGGGTTGATTAGAAAGGGTAGTGAGTGGTGGGATGAAGAAGTAAGATTATTAGTGAAAGAGAAGAGAGAGGCATTTGGACAATTTTTGCAGGGAAAAAATGCAATTGAGTGGGAGATGTATAAAAGAAAGAGACAGGAGGTCAAGAGAAAGGTGCAAGAGGTGAAAAAGAGGGCAAATGAGAGTTGGGGTGAGAGAGTATCTTTGAATTTTAGGGAGAATAAGAAGATGTTCTGGAAGGAGGTAAATAAAGTGCATAAGACAAGGGTGCAAATGGGAACTTCAGTGAAGGGCGCTAATGATAACAAGTAGTGGTGATGTGAGAAGGAGATGGAGTGAGTATTTTGAAGGTTTGTTGAATGTGTTTGATGATAGAGTGGCAGATATAGGGTGTTTTTGTCGAGGTGGTGTGCAAAGTGAGAGGGTTAGGGAAAATGATTTGGTAAACAGAGAAGAGGTAGTAAAAGCTTTGCGGAAGATGAAAGCCGGCAAGGCAGCAGGTTTGGATGGTATTGCAGTGGAATCTATTAAAAGAGGGGGTGACTATTGTTGACTGGTTGGTAAGGTTATTTAATGTATGTATGACTCATGGTGAGGTGCCTGAGAATTGGCGGAATGCGTGCATAGTGCCATTGTACAAAGGCAAAGGGGATAAGAGTGAGTGCTCAAATTACTGAGGTATAAGTTTGTTGAGTATTCCTGGTAAATTATATGGGAGGGTATTGATTGAGAGGGTGAAGGCATGTACAGAGCATCAGATTGGGGAAGAGCAGTGTGGTTTCAGAAGTGGTAGAGGATGTGTGGATCAGGTGTTTGCTTTGAAGAATGTATGTGAGAAATACTCAGAAAAGCAAATGGATTTATATGTAGCATTTATGGATCTGGAGAAGGCATATGATAGAGTTGATAGAGATGCTCTGTGGAAGGTATTAAGTATGTATGGTGTGGGAGGCAAGTTGTTAGAAGCAGTGAAAAGTTTTTATCGAGGATGTAAGGCATGTGTACGTGTAGGAAGAGAGGAAATTGATTGGTTCTCAGTGAATGTAGGTTTGCGGCAGGGGTGTTTGATGTCTCCATGGTTGTTTAATTTGTTTATGGATGGGGTTGTTAGGGAGGTGAATGCAAGAGTTTTGGAAAGGGGGCAAGTATGAAGTCTGTTGTGGATGAGAGAGCTTGGGAAGTGAGTCAGTTGTTGTTCGCTAATGATACAGCGCTGGTGGCTGATTCATGTGAGAAACTGCAGAAGCTGGTGACTGAGTTTGGTAAAGTGTGTGAAAGAAGAAAGTTAAGAGTAAATGTGAATAAGAGCAAGGTTATTAGGTACAGTAGGGTTGAGGGTCAAGTCAATTGGGAGGTAAGTTTGAATGGAGAAAAACTGGAGGAAGTAAAGTGTTTTAGACATCTGGGAGTGGATCTGGCAGCGGATGGAACCATGGAAGCGGAAGTGAATCATAGCGTTGGGGAGGGGGTGAAAATTCTGGGATCATTGAAGAATGTGTGGAAGTCGAGAACATTATCTCGGAAAGCAAAAATGGGTATGTTTGAAGGAATAGTGGTTCCAACAATGTTGTATGGTTGCGAGGCATGGGCTATGGATAGAGTTGTGCACAGGAGGGTGGATGTGCTGGAAATGAGATGTTTGAGGACAATGTGTGGTGTGAGGTGGTTTGATCGAGTAAGTAATGTAAGGGTAAGAGAGATGTGTGGAAATAAAAAGAGCGTGGTTGAGAGAGCAGAACAGGGTGTTTTGAAATGGTTTTGGCACATGGAGAGAATGAGTGAAGAAAGATTGACCAAGAGGATATATGTGTCAGAGGTGGAGGGAACGAGGAGAAGTGGGAGACCAAATTGGAGGTGGAAAGATGGAGTGAAAAAGATTATGGGTGATCTGGGCCTGAACATGCAGGAGAGTGAAAGACGTGCAAGGAATAGAGTGAATTGGATTGATGTGGTATACCGGGGTTGACGTGCTGTCAGTGGATTGAATCAGGGCATGTGAAGCGTCTGGGGTAAACCATGGAAAGTTGTGTGGGGCCTGGATGTGGAAATGTAGCTGTGGTTTCGGGCATTATTACATGACAGCTAGAGACTGAGTGTGAACGAATGGGGCCTTTGTTGTCTTTTCCTAGCACTACCTCGCACAGATGAGGGGGGAGGGGGATGTTACTCCATGTGTGGTGAGGTGGCGATGGGAATGAATAAAGGCAGACAGTATGAATTATGTACATGTGTATGTATGTATATGTCTGTGTGTGTATATATATATGTGTACATTGAGATGTATAGGTATGTATATTTGCATGTATGGACGTGTATGTATATACATGTGTATGGGGGTGTGTTGGGCCATTTCTTTCGTCTGTTTCCTTGCGCTACCTCGCAAACGCGGGAGACAGCGACAAAGCAAAAAAAAAAAAAAAAATGAGGCTTGTGTATGAGTAGGAAGAGAGGAGAATGATTGTTTCTCAGTGAATGTAGGTCTACGTCAGGGATGTGTGATGTCCCCATGGTTGTTTAATTTATTTATGGATGCGGTGGTTAGGGAAGTAAATGCAAGAGTTTTGGAGAGAGGGGCCAGTATGCAGTCTGTTGTCGATGAGAGGGCTTGGGAAGTGAGTCAGTTGTTTGCCGAATATATAGCTCCAGTGGCTGATTTGAGTGTGAAACTGCCAAAGTCGGTGACTAAGTTTGGAAAAGTGTGTGAAAGGAGAAAGTTGATAGTATATGTGAATAAGAGCAAGATAATTAGGTTCAGTAGGGTTGAGGGACAGGATAATTGGAATTTAAGTTTGATTGTAGAAAAATTGGAGGGAGTGAATTGGAGTGTACTTAGCAGCAAATGGAACCATGAAAGCAGAATTGAGTCATAGGGTTGGGGTGGGGGTGAAGGTTCTGGGAGAGATGAAGAATGTATGGAAGGAGAGAACATTATCTTGGAGAGCAAAAATGGGTATGTTTGAAGGAATAGTAGTTCCAGCAGTGTTATATGTTTACAAGGCATGGGCTATAGATAGGTTTGTGTTGAGGAGGGTGGCTGTGTTGGAAATGAAATGTTTGAGGACAATATGTGGTGTGAGGTGGCTTGATTGATAAAGTAATGAAAGAGTAAGAGAGATTTGTGGAAATAGAAAGAGTGATTAAGAGAGCAGAAGAGGGTGTGTTGAAATGGTTTGGGCATATGGAGAGAATGAGCAAGGAAAGATTGACAGAGAGGATATATGTGTCAAAGGTGGATGGAACAAGGAGAAGCAGGAAACCAGATTGGAAGTGGAAGGATGGAGTGAAGAAGATTTTGAGTGATTAGGGCCTAAACATACAGGATGGTGAGAGGCGTGTAAGGAATAGAGTGAATTAGAATGATGTGGTATACCGGGGTCGACATGCTCTCAGTGGCCTGAACCAGGGCATGTGAAGTGTGTGGGGTAAACCATGGAAAGGTCTGTGGGGTACACCATGGAAAGGTCTGTGGGGCCTGGATGTGGATAGGGAGCTGTGGTTTCGGTGCATTACACATGGCAGCTAGAGACTGAGTGTAAATCAATATGGCCTTTTTGTCTGTTTTCCTGGTGCTACCTTGCTGAAGCAGGGGGTAGCGATGCTGTTTCCTTAGGAGTGAGGTGGCGCTGGGAATGGATGAAGGCAGGCATGTATGAATTTGTACAAGTGTACATATGTATATTTCTGTGTATGTGTATATCTTGACATGTATATATGTATATGTGCGTGTATGGACGTTTATGTGTATATGAGTGAATGGGTCATTCTTCTGTTTCATTGCACTACCTCGCTGATGCAGGAAATAAAGATTAAATATAATAAATGATAAATATGATAAATGATAAGTAATTATAATTGATTTTTTGTGGTAATTGTAATTATGATGTACTTGCTATTCCAAATGTATGTGTAATTATGATTGTAATTAAAAACTGGAAAGTACTTGTAATTATATTTGTAATTTGATTTTAAAGTATACTTGCTCCAACCCTGGCCCTGACCTGTGGAGCTGAAACATGGACATGGAATGAGTCACAGTGGTCAAGAATCCAGGTTGTGAAATGAGTTATTTAAGAAGAACATGTGGTGTGCCTAGCTGGAATGAAGAAAGAAATGAAAGGGTGATCGAGAGATATGGTGTAGCAGGAAATGCAAAAGGAATTAAATGTGGAGTGGTAGAATGGGTGAAACATAATATTTTGAGGTGGTTTGGGCATGTGGAAAGAATGCAATACTGGGAGTTTTATAAGGAGAGTGTATGATAGTAATGGGGTAGGTGTAAGAGGAAGACCAGTTGTGACATGGGGAAACAGTGATGAAGAATGTGTAGAATAGTGTATGCGAGGGAGGCATGTAAGGACAGGGATAAGTGGAGACTCTTGTTGTGACCATCCCTTGATGGGAGTTTCCAGAGGGTACAGGCCTCAGAGATGTAGATAGATAGCATAAACCCTGTTGTAAGTTTTCTGAACTGTGTAAATTTCATTTTTTAAATAGAATGCCTTGATATTGATGGGTACCCATCCAATCATGTCCTTGAGATAGAAGATAGATTTCAGATATTGTTTTGGTAGTATTGTTGTAGAAAAGAAGATTCATTTCAGATATTTTGTTAGTATTGGTCTAGAAAGGTTTTCCTGAATCATTTTGTTTCACTAATTGGCACCTTTTCTTACAGCGGGGACGTCCGCCAAAGACGGCCCTTGCCATGTCAGCACCCATGATATTAGAGGAGGATGGTGAACCAATGACAATGGAGGATGCTATTGAAGAACTCTTTGGGGCAGTTATGACTGCCATGGACCCTGATGGTCGTCTGTATTCATATGACTTTCGGTTCCTACCTTCAAGACATGTGAGTTTCCACACTTTTTTATGTTCATTTAGATAGGGGAGAAAGAATACCTCCCACGTATTCCCTGCGTGTCATAGAAGGTGACTAAAAGGGGAGGGAGTGGGGGGCTGGAAATCCTCCCCTCTTGTTTTTTTTTAATTTTCCAAAAGAAGGAAGAGAGAAGGGGGCCAGGTGAGGATATTCCCTCAGAGGCCCAGTCCTCTGTTCTTAACGTTACCTTGCTAACGCGGGAAATGGCGAATAGTTTGAAAGAAAGAAAAAGAATAAAAAGCACAACCTGCAAGTATTATAGGATTTCCTAAATTTCTTTTATATCTATCTCTGACACCTTTTCCAATTGGATCTCTCTCAAGGGGTTGGCCATGGCAGTAGAGTTTCCATAAGTAGTGAACTCCAGTGCTGCTTCTTAGCCTTTAGTGCCTCACCCTTAACAGGCCACTGGTAGAGGGCAACTCTTGCACAGTGTTTGCAGAGGATCCCACCTAATGTTCCTGCTGAATACTTCTATCTAATGTTCCTTTCTGCTACTTCTACCTAATGCTCCTTCCTAGATGCTTCTTTTTACTATTTCTGTGTACTGCTCCTACCATTTTGCCAAAAGGCAGGGCTAGTGCTTGGTGCTCACCACAGGAAAATCTAGAGTTATCGAGAACGAGGTGTGTGATTTAAGTGTTGTCAGGTGTTACGTATGACAAGGAGAGATTCTATGTTTGTAGACTGAATGCCAGTGGTCCATGTATGAAGGTGCAGAAAGAAAAGACAAAATTTATGTGCAACAAACATGGGAATTGGGTGGCTGCAAACCATCCTATCTTGAGTAATTGCTTTCCAAAAACAGGAACAAAAGAAAGAGCCCAGTGAGGATCCCTCCTTGAAGGCTCAGGCTTAGGCGGCTGAATATGCACAGATGTAATCAAAATTGAGAAGAAGAGAGAGTTGGATGCTATGCTTGATGAGAGTTACCTGGATGTTCTGGCTTGAGTTAAAGTAAGATGATGAGGAAGGGGTTAAGATTCTTTTGAAATGTTTAGGGGGTAAACTTAGGTGTTACGCATCTCATAAAGCACTGTGTTAAAATTAGAGTGTTAAGAAGATGAGATCAAGATGGGTGTGGCTCAGAATAAAAGTAGGCTTTTAGTGGTTGTATATTGTTTGTACATTTTGTGCTGATGCTCCTGGTAGTGAGATGAGTGAAGAAGAAATTAATGTTTTTTGGAAGGAGCTGAATGAATGCTTGGCAGTTTCGATGCAAAAGATCTTGTGCTAAGGGACCTGAGTGCAAGAGTGAATGATGTTGCTATCAAGGTTATAAATGGGGGACATGAGATCCCCAGTGTAAGTGAAAATGGAGAAAGAATTTGTCAGTTTGTGTTGAAAGAGGACTTGTGATTGAGACTTTGCTTTCATATATAGCACTTGTTTTTTGTTTTCTCCTTAAGCAAGGTAGCACATGGAACAAATAACTGAGGAAAGATATACTCATAGCCCCATCCTTTCTCCCCATATGTTGAAATTGATGATACAGGAGGGGAGGATTCCCAGCCCCCCAGCTAGCCCCTGCCCTTCTTAGTTGCTTTCTGCAACACACAGAAGACACCTGGGTTGTCTTCTTTCCCATGGCCTCAGGGATATGATTAGGAATACTTGGTTTATGAAAAGCATTAGTGCATAAGTATACTTGAGTGACTGGGGTTTGGTCAACAGGCATTATTGGATTATGCATTGATTGACAAACATGCTAACTAGAGGTTCCTGGATTTGAACTTGCTGAGAGGGGTGGCAGGTGGGATGTTTGGTAATTCGTTGGAGGTAAATTATGTATGTGAAAGAAGTGGCTGAAATATGTGAGCTTGTATAGATCATAAGAGAAATTCGGTGAAGAGTGACACAGGATGAGAGTAAATGAAACAAAGGGAGTGGAAGAGGGTGGAAAGTATATTGGGAAGCAGTACGAACATGTGTATGTAAAGTGTATTTGTATGGCATATGGAAAGTGGGTTTGGATACATGACATTGGGTAGTAAGTTGTGGATTAAGGAAGTTAAACTCCTAATGAAAAAAAGTTTTGCAGATGGTATATGTAGGGAAGAAATGCAAGTAAATGAGAAGAGTACTAGAGAAAGTGGCAGAAGCTCAGTAGAAACATATTATTATTATTATTATTATTATTAGTATACTTAGTCGCTGTCTCCCGCGTTAGCAAGGTAGCACAAGGAAACAGACGAAAGAATGGCCCAACCCACCCACATACACATGTTTATACATACACGTCCACATACAGCACATATACATACCTATACATCTCAACGTATACATATATATACACACACAGACATATACCTATATACACATGTACATAATTCATACTGTCTGCCCTTATTCATTCCCGTTGCCACCTCGCCACACATGAAATGACGACCCCCTCCCCCTTGCATGTGTGCGAGGTAGCGCTAGGAAAAGACAACAAAGGCCACATTTGTTCACACTCAGTCTCTAGCTGTCATGTATAATGCACTGAAACCACAGTTCCCTTTCCACATCCAGGCCTTACAGAACTTTCCATGGTTTACCCCAGACGTATATCACATGCCCTGGTTCAATCCATTGACAGCACATCGACCTCAGTATACTACATTGTTCCAATTCACTCTATTCCTTACACGCCTTTCACCCTCCTGCATGTTCAGGCCCCGATCACTCAAAATCTTTTTCACTCCATCTTTCCACCTCCAATGTGGTCTCCCACTTTTCCTCATTCCCTCCACCTCTGACACATATATCCTCTTGGTCAATCTTTCCTCACTCATTCTCTCCATGTGACTAAACCATTTCAAAACACCCTCCTCTGCTCTCTCAACCACAATCTTTTTATTACCACACATCTCTCTTACTCTTTCATTACTTACTCAATCAAACCACCTCACTCCACATATTGTCCTCAGACATCTCATTTTCAGCACATCCACTCTCCTCCACACAACTCTATCTATAGCCCACGCCTCACAACCATATAACATTGTTGGAACCACTATTCCTTCAAACATACCCATTTTTGCTTTCCAAGATAACATTCTTGATTTCCACACATTTTTCAATGCTCCCAGAACTTTCGCCCCTTCCCCACCCTATGATTCACTTCCACTTCCATGTTTCCATCCGCTACCAAATCCACTCTCAGATGTCTAAAACACTTTACTTCCTCCAGTTTTTCTCCATTCAAACTTACCTCCCAACTGACTTGTCCCTCAACCCTACTGTACCTAATAACCTTGCTCTAATTCACATATACTCTCAGCTTTCTTCTTTCACACACTTTACCAAACTCAGTCACCAGCTTCTGCAGTTTCTCACATGAATCAGCCACCAGCGCTGTGTCATCAGCGAACAACAACTGACTCACTTCCCAAGCTCTCTCACCCACAACAGACTTCATACTTGCCCCTCTTTCCAAAACTCTTGCATTCACCTCCCTAACAACCCCATCCATAAACAGATTAAACAACCATGGAGACATTACACACTCCTGCTGCAAACCAACATTCACTGAGAACCAATCACTTTCCTCTCTTCCTACACGTACACATGCCTTACATCCTCGATAAAAACTTTTCACTGCTTCTAACAACTTACCTGCCACACCATATATTCTTGATACCTTTCACAGAGCATCTCTATCAACTCTATCATATTCCCTCTCCAGATCCATAAATGCTACATATAACTCCATTTGCTTTTCCAAGTATTTCTCACATACATTCTTCAAAGCAAACACCTGATCCACACATCCTCTACCACTTCTGAAACCACACTGCTCTTCCCCAATCTGATGCTCTGTACATGTACCCTCTCAATCAATACCCTCCCATATAATTTCCCAGGAATACTCAACAAAGAGGTAGTGAAAGCTTTGCGGAAGATGAAAGCCGGCAAGGCAGCAGGTTTGGATGGTATTGCAGTGGAATCTATTAAAAAAGGGGGTGACTGTATTGTGGACTGGTTGGTAAGGTTATTTAATGTATGTATGACTCATGGTGAGGTGCCTGAGGATTGGCGGAATGCGTGCATAGTGCCATTGTACAAAGGCAAAGGGGATAAGAGTGAGTGCTCAAATTACAGAGGTATAAGTTTGTTGAGTATTCCTGGTAAATTATATGGGAGGGTATTGATTGAGAGGGTGAAGGCATGTACAGAGCGTCAGATCGGGGAAGAGCAGTGTGGTTTCAGAAGTGGTAGAGGATGTGTGGATCAGGTGTTTGCTTTGAAGAATGTATGTGAGAAATACTTAGAAAAGCAAATGGATTTGTATGTAGCATTTATGGATCTGGAGAAGGCATATGATAGAGTTGATAGAGATGCTCTGTGGAAGGTATTAAGAATATATGGTGTGGGAGGAAAGTTGTTAGAAGCAGTGAAAAGTTTTTATCGAGGATGTAAGGCATGTGTACGTGTAGGAAGAGAGGAAAGTGATTGGTTCTCAGTGAATGTAGGTTTGCGGCAGGGGTGTGTGGTGTCTCCATGGTTGTTTGATTTGTTTATGGATGGG
Organism: Panulirus ornatus; assembly: GCF_036320965.1. Lineage (NCBI taxonomy): Eukaryota > Metazoa > Arthropoda > Malacostraca > Decapoda > Palinuridae > Panulirus > Panulirus ornatus. The sequence continues at coordinate 397,697 of NC_092273.1, forward strand.
GTTGTTAGGGAGGTAAATGCAAGAGTCATGGAAAGAGGGGCAAGTATGAAGTCTGTTGGGGATGAGAGAGCTTGGGAAGTGAGTCAGTTGTTGTTCGCTGATGATACAGCGCTGGTGGCTGATTCATGTGAGAAACTGCAGAAGCTGGTGACTGAGTTTGGTAAAGTGTGTGGAAGAAGAAAGTTAAGAGTAAATGTGAATAAGAGCAAGGTTATTAGGTACAGTAGGGTTGAGGGTCAAGTCAATTGGGAGGTGAGTTTGAATGGAGAAAAACTGGAGGAAGTGAAGTGTTTTAGATATCTGGGAGTGGATCTGGCAGCGGATGGAACCATGGAAGCGGAAGTGGATCATAGGGTGGGGGAGGGGGCGAAAATTCTGGGGGCCTTGAAGAATGTGTGGAAGTTGAGAACATTATCTCGGAAAGCAAAAATGGGTATGTTTGAAGGAATAGTGGTTCCAACAATGTTGTATGGTTGCGAGGCGTGGGCTATGGATAGAGTTGTGCGCAGGAGGATGGATGTGCTGGAAATGAGATGTTTGAGGACAATGTGTGGTGTGAGGTGGTTTGATCGAGTGAGTAACGTAAGGGTAAGAGAGATGTGTGGAAATAAAAAGAGCGTGGTTGAGAGAGCAGAAGAGGGTGTTTTGAAGTGGTTTGGGCACATGGAGAGAATGAGTGAGGAAAGATTGACCAAGAGGATATATGTGTCGGAGGTGGAGGGAACGAGGAGAAGAGGGAGACCAAATTGGAGGTGGAAAGATGGAGTGAAAAAGATTTTGCGTGATCGGGGCCTGAACATGCAGGAGGGTGAAAGGAGGGCAAGGAATAGAGTGAATTGGAGCGATGTGGTATACCGGGGTTGACGTACTGTCAGTGGATTGAATCAAGGCATGTGAAGCGTCTGGGGTAAACCATGGAAAGCTGTGTAGGTATGTATATTTGCGTGTGTGAACGTATGTATATACATGTGTATGGGGGTGGGTTGGGCCATTTCTTTCGTCTGTTTCCTTGCGCTACCTCGCAAATGCGGGAGACAGCGACAAAGTATAATAAAAATAATGATAATAATACTCAACAAACTTATACCTCTGTAATTTAATTTGAGCACTCACTTCCCTGTTCCTTCTTATGGAAAAAAAAAAAAAAAAAAAAAAAAAAAAAAAAAAAAGAGAATTGGTTTACCCCAGACGCTTCACATGCCCTGATTCAATCCACTGACAGCACGTCAACCCCGGTATACCACATCGATCCAATTCACTCTATTCCTTGCCCTCCTTTCACCCTCCTGCATGTTCAGGCCCCGATCACACAAAATCTTTTTCACTCCATCTTTCCACTTCCAATTTGGTCTCTCACTTCTCCTCGTTCCCTCCACCTCCGACACATATATCCTCTTGGTCAATCTTTCCTCACTCATTCTCTCCATGTGCCCAAACCATTTCAAAACACCCTCTTCTGCTCTCTCAGCCACGCTTTTTTTATTTCCACACATCTCTCTTACCCTTACGTTACTTACTCGATCAAACCACCTCACACCACACATTGTCCTCAAACATCTCATTTCCAGCACATCCACCCTCCTGTGCACAACTCTATCCATAGCCCACGCCTTGCAACCATACAACATTGTTGGAACCACTATTCCTTCAAACACACCCATTTTTGCTTTCCGAGATAATGTTCTCGACTTCCACACATTCTTCAAGGCTCCCAGGATTTTCGCCCCCTCCCCCACCCTATGATCCACTTCCGCTTCCATGGTTCCATCCGCTGCCAAATCCACTCCCAGATATCTAAAACTCTTTACTTCCTCCAGTTTTTCTCCATTCAAACTTACCTCCTAATTGACTTGACCCTCAACCCTACTGTACCTAATAACCTTGCTCTTATTCACATTTACTCTTAACTTTCTTCTTTCACACACTTTACCAAACATATATATATATATATATATATATATATATATATATATATATATATATATATATATATATATATGTATACATTGAGATGTATAGGTATGTATATGTGCATGTGTGGACGTGCATGTATATACATGTGTAAATGGGTGGGTTGGGCCATTCTTTCGTGTGTTTCCTTGCGCTACCTCGCTAATGCGGGAGACAGTGACAAAGTATGATAGATAAATGTATTGATAACAATAGAAGACACGGTAAAAGTGCATTGCACATGACAGCTAGAGAATGGAATGTGTGAACACAGCCTATCTTTGTCTGTTCCTGGTGTTACCTTGGTAATGCAGGAAATGGCAATTAAGGATGAAAAACAATAAAAGAGCAATCAGAATAGTACATGAAGCAATGGAACATTCACTTCTTAGAGATGGTAAAGTGATGGTCAGGGGGATTACAGTTATAAAGAGCAAGACTGTGGAAATTTGTATTTTCATGGTGAAAGGGTATCATAGAAATACAAGTTTTTAGTGTATAAGGAAAAGTTTCCTTATCAGTATGTCAGAGAGCACACTATGATGAGAGAGGTCTGATCTACCATCGTTGCTAGACCTTATCTTCACACATAATTGCATGGATATTGAGAGTATTTTATATGGTACAGTAGGTGGAGAAAGTAATTGTGTAGTGATCAAATTTAACTACTTGGTAAACAATGACGTGAAAAGAGCAAAGGTGAGACTGGACATAGATATAATTGTGGAAACTCTTCAAATGTCAGTAATTTCTATGGTGGTGTGGATTTCAAAATGGAGTTCAGTAACCAGGAATCAGGGCTTCTGTAGCAAGAGGTTCTATGAAATTTACAGTGGAGTAGAGACATGGGTACCTCAGGCCTCAAATATAGAGGGAATGGTATGAAAGAGGAAAAATGGTTTAGAAAAGATGTCATAAAGCAAGGGAACTTCAAAATGTGCATAGGCAATGCCTCAACACTAGCTAGATGGGATGGGAGGAGGTTCAGATATTAAGATGTTAAGAAAAGATATTGACACAATACTTAAAGGACTTGACCCTTATAGGGCTCATGTTTCTCATGAAACTTTCTCCTATTTGCTTAACATGTTTTGCAGTTATGCTAAATGAACCATTTGAATTGCCATTCAAGATGTCAGTGGTGAGAGGCAAGTGCCGAGGGTATGGAAAAGGGCAGATTTCTTACCTTTATACAGGAAAGAAGACTGCTGAACAACAGTGTTCTTACTAATGATTATGGTGTGTAACATTCTGAGGAAGATAATTAGAAAGCAAATAGAAGCCCATACAGAGGAGAAATTTCCTAAGTGAGATAAAGCAAGGTTCTAGAGAAGGGATCATATGTATCAAACCTCTTAGATTTCTATGAGGGAGTGAGCTCAGTCCAAGGTAAAGGGGAAAGCTGGGTGGACATCTTGTATCTGGACTGCTAGAAAGCATTTGATACAGTGCCACATGGGAGGCTAATTAAGAAGCTGGATCATCAGTTAGGAATAAAGGGGAACTCATTCAGTGGAGGGAAGGTTATATAAGTTGGAGGAAACAGGGGACACATGTTAGAGGATCCTTTTAATATGTGTGGAAGTGGCCACTGGAGTGCAACAAGGTTCTGTCTTGGTATCACTACTCTTGTTGTTCTTTGTAAATGATTTGCCTGAAGGTATGTAATCATACCCGAATTTGTTTGCAGATGATGCAAAGTTCATGAGGGAAGTGAAAAGCAAGGAGGATTGCATCAGCTCACAAGGGGACCTAAACAGACTCCAAAGTTAGTCTGAAACATGGTTGATGAAATTCAACCCAAGTAAATGTAAAGTAATGAGGATGGGGCAAAGTGAAAGAAGGCTTTTATATGATTATTGCCTGGCAGTAAATAAGCTTCAGGATCTTGTGTGTGAGAAGTACTTGGGAGTTGACTTCATCTCACCATCAAATTTCCGTATTAAGAGAATTGTTAAGGAGACAGTCCTGCTGGCAGATATCAGAATAGCCTTCAAGTATATGGGTAAGGAAATGTTTAAAAATTCATTCATATCCTTAAGACCAAAACGAGAATATGCTTTTCAGATTTGTTCACCACATGTAAAGAAGCACAAACTACTGATAGACAAAGTCCTGAGGAGAGTAACAAAGATGGAATCAGAAGACATAACAAAAAATATAGCAAGTGACTTGTGAAAAAGGATGAAAGAAATACTTTCATAGTATAAGAGTAGTGGGTGAATGGAACAGATTGACTGAGGACATAGTTAATGCAGACAGTGTACATGAATTTAAGAGGTTGTATGATAGTAGAAAATGTACGAAAGATTGGGCCCCATGAGTGTACATCTCCCTCCCAGCACAGTGCAATATTTAATTACAAGTGGGTAATTACATAGGCACCAGTTACCCAGTGTGTTGTGCTGTGGCCATACCTTATCTCAATGGAGTAACTTGGACTTCAATCTGTGAAATATTTTTTTGATTAAAGGACAGATTTATGTGTACTACAGATTGGATTCAAACCATTGTAGGGGTGTCTGGCTGCCTTGGCTGCATGGAGGTAAAAAGACACAGCCACCAGTTCCTCAGTGTTTTGTGCTGTGTCCCTGTCTTATCTCAGTGAGGGTAATATGGACTTTAATCTACCATCGTGCCATTAGTGTTACGAATATACCCGTAGGAAGAAAAATGTATTAACATATTGGGTCGGATTTGAACCCTGGCAGTGGTGCCTGGTTACCTTGGCAAACATAAAGGTTAAAAGACACATTGGGGGTAACATAGCAACCTTCAGTCTGTTGCGGTGCCAGTGATGTAACAAATATATCTGTAGAAAGACAATTTATACACTGCAGATCTAATTTGAACCTTGGGAGGGGCATTCAGCTACTTTGGTCACACAGAGGTTGTCTGTGTCCCAACTTCATCTTGGTGAGGAGATAACATGGACTTTGATACATTGTGACATCAGTGGTGTGACCAAATATCTATAAAAAGGCAAATGTGTATACACAATGGGCCAGATTCAAACCCTGGTGGGGGAGATGTGTAGCCACTTTGGCCACATGGAAGTTAGAATATGCAGCCACCAGTTACCTTGTGTTTCGTGCTGTGTTACAGCCTCATCTTGGGGAGTAACAGACTTTATTAGAGCACCAGTGGTGTAACAAATGTATGTATGAAAAGACAAATGTATATACACTACAGGTCAGATTTGAACCCTGGTAGGGGCATCACGCTACTTTAGTCGCATGGAAGTTATAAGACAGCCACCTGTTAACCAATGTTTTGTGCTGTGTCTTAACCTCATATCAGTGGATATTAATCTTTCATGGCACCTAGGGTGTGACAAAAATATTTATAGAAAGACAAATGTATATACACTTCAGGCTGGATTTGAAACCCGAGAAAGGCATCTTTCTGCCTCAGCCACATGAAGGTAGAGACACAGCCACCAGTGTTTTGTGCTGTGTCCCAGCCCTAACTTGGCAGTAACATGAATTTAATCTTTTGCAGTACCAATAGTATGACAAATTTATCTATTGAAAGACAAATGTATATACACCACAGGTTGGATTGAACCCTCCCTGTGAGGGGTATCTGGCTACCTCAGTCACATGGAGGTCAAAAGACACAGACACCAGTTACCCAGTTTTATATGCTATTTTCCAACTTAGCCACCATTACCCAGTTTTATATGCTGTGTTCCAACACAGCCACCAGTTACCCAGTTTTATGTTCTGTGTTCCAACTTAGCCACCAGTTACCCCAGTTTTATATGCTGTGCTACAACTTCATGTTGATGGGGTAACATGAAATTTAATCTATCACAGCACCAATGGTGCGATCAACGTATCAGTGGAGAAGCAAATGTATATACACCATGGATCACATGTATGCAAACAGTACTTTAGGTGTGTGATAAGCACTTAGAGAAACAGGACTTGCATGTGGTGTTTATTATGGATCTGGAGAAAAGCATATGATAGGGTTGATAGAGATACTCTGTGGAAGGTGTTGTGAATATATGAAGTGAGAGGAAAGCTGCTAGAAGCAGTGAAGATATTTAATTGAGAGTAAGCCATGGGTGTATAGAAAGAGACTAAGGTGAGTTATTTCAGGTGAAGGCTGGTCATCAGTTGGGGAAAGTGATAGCACCATGGCTGTTTATTAATAGCTGGGATGGTGAGGGAGGTGAATATAAAGGTCTTTGGGAGACTATCTGGTATGCAGATTGTTTAGGGTGGAGAGAGAGAGAGAGAGAGAGAGAGAGAGAGAGAGAGAGAGAGAGAGAGAGAGAGAGAGAGAGAGAGAGAGAGTTTGCTGTGATGCAGGTGTCTGAGTTTGGGAGAGTGAATGAAAGGAAAAAATTGAGAGTAATTATGAATAAAAGCAAGGTTATTAGGTTTAACAGTGAACAGAGACATGTTATTTGAAGTGTGTTTGCATTGAAAGAACTTTAAAGAATTGGGAGTTTTATATATCTGGGAGTTGATATAGTAGTGAATGGAACCATAGGAGCTAAAGTGAGTCCTAGGATGGGTCAGGGGGCATAGGTCCTAGGTAGATTGAGAAATGTGTGGAAGAGTTGACAGTCCTTAAGGGCAAAAATGAGTATGTTAGATGGAAAAGTAGTTCCATTAGTGCTCTATGGATGTGAGGCATAGTTACTTAGACAAAAGTGTAAAAAGGTGAGATGTACTGGAAATGAAATGTTGGAGGACATTATGTGTTGTAGGGAGGTTTGAGTGAATAAAAGATGATATAGTAAAAGAGGGGTCATAATAAGAGGGTGTGCTGAAGTGGATGTATGAAGAGGACGACTAAAAGCTTATACATGTTAGAAGTGAAGGGAGCAAAATAAAAGGGGGGGAAACCATGGAGTAGGTGGATGGATGGAGTCAAAGATGCTCTGAAGGTTTGGGGCTTAAACGTGCAGTAGATTGTGAATTGTGCGTGGGATAGAGCAAACTGGGATGATGTAATACACAGGGGACAATGTGCTGTTAGTGGACTGAACCAGGGCATGTGAAGTATTTGATGATTTGGTTTTTTATTGTACATCATTATACCCAGATGTTGCTGAAAGAAGGTTGCAAGCTGCTGTTCATAAGATTACCATATGGGCAAATAACTCTGGTTTTAATTTCTCTTGACAAAAAGCTATAGTCATGCATTTTATAAGATCAACTAAGGTAATAGCTGTTCTAAGAATATTATTGAAAGCCAGTGTTACTGCCATATGAAGAGGAGGCAAAATTTTAAGACATGATTTGAGTCAAAGATTGATATAACCTCCCCACATCAAAAACTTTTTAAGTAAAGTGACAAAGTTGCTGAACATTTTAGTGTTACTATATGTTGGGAACTGAGTTGGGATCTGATAGGAAAAGTATGCTGAGGGTATATGATTCATTATTTAGACTGAAATGGACTGTGGTTGCCAAATATATTTGTTGATAGCTAGTGATATTCTGAAAATGGTTTATGCCCATTATCTTGGTATTAGAAAATACAAAGAAGCATGCTGAACTTCTAAAGTTGGAATTCTTTTTGGAGATTCTGGTGAGGTTTCTTTTGATTCAATACATGAAGAACTTAGCTAAGAATATCTCTGCAGACTCAAATGTGCACCATTTAATCTCACATATATTTTCACTGCTGAGAGGAATTTTATCAACATCTAGTATTTTCTTAACCTTTTGTAAGAATGAAAAATGCCATAAATGAGCGGTTTGGATGTAAACTGAATTACAGATAGGTTTTGCTTGGTCACCTCCTTGGAAATTTCCTGAGCTCAGACTTTGGATGAAAGCAACCAAGTGCAACATTACTTGTGTTATTAGAAAAGTAGATTTTATCAGCATGATGCTGTTCTTGTATGTATTATCCAGGTAAGTTTATAGGTATTACAGGTGGTGGTCCAAACAAGACCCAGTTTACAAATAAACACTTGACGATGATCATTTTGCAAATCTCTCAGGGTTAAACTAGCACTGATTTTGTCTGCTCATCAAAGCTTAGACAGTCATTTATCTCAGCACCATATTTTTGCATCTAATTGTGAGTGTTGGGTTGTGGTCAATGCTGTATTACTTGTTATTGTAATTATATTTGTTAGCAAGGTAGTCTTCAATCTTCTTAATTAATTTCTCATAATTTGCCTTTATTTTTCAATGCTCTTGGGGTATGCATGCCCTGCTGTCAATATAAGTGATTGCCTTATTTACACCCCAGATAGTTTTCCTTTTTTTTCATACTATTCGCCATTTCCTGCGTTAGTGAGGTAGCATTAAGAACAGAGGATAGAGCCTTTTAGGGAGTATCCTTACTTGGCCCCCTTCTCTGTTCCTTCTTTTGGAAAATTAGAAACAGGAGGGGAGGAGTATTCTTTCTCCCCTATCACCAGGGATAATAGTTTTACTTACTTATATAATTATATGTGTCATCCTACTTTTAAAAGTGTGTTTTGGTGGACCCTTTAAGTTCTGGAGAGCCTCATACCTGGCTGCCCACCTCATAGTATTTTGCTGTGTTTGCTTGTGTGATGTGAAGTTGCAACAATTTTCTTTGAGGTCCCTTGAGATTTTACCATAACCTATGTTCTCATCAGACAGTTCTCATCTGTACTCACAGTAATCCTAGTTGTTATGCTGTCCAAGTTAGCTTGTGTAACTTTCCTGAGTTTATTAGTTGTTGAGTACTTACAAGTTTTGTCTTCATTTTGTCTGGGTGGCAAAGGTACAATAACACCCTTGTTATCTGAATGTGGGAGGAATAAGCAGTTTCAGATAGCAAAATTCCAGGTTATTCAAGTTTTTTTTTTTTTTTTTTTTTTTTTTTTTTTTTATACTTTGTCGCTGTCTCCCGCGTTTGCGAGGTAGCGCAAGGAAACAGACGAAAGAAATGCCCCCCCCCCCCATACACATGTACATACACACGTCCACACACGCAAATATACATACCTACACAGCTTTCCATGGTTTACTTCAGACGCTTCACATGCCTTGCTTCAATCCACTGACAGCACGTCAACCCCTGTATACCACATGACTCCAATTCACTCTATTTCTTGCCCTCCTTTCACCCTCCTGCATGTTCAGGCCCCGATCACACAAAATCTTTTTCACTCCATCTTTCCACCTCCAATTTGGTCTCCCTCTTCTCCTCGTTCCCTCCACCTCCGACACATATATCCTCTTGGTCAATCTCTCCTCACTCATTCTCTCCATGTGCCCAAACCATTTCAAAACACCCTCTTCTGCTCTCTCAACCACGCTCTTTTTATTTCCACACATCTCTCTTACCCTTACGTTACTTACTCGATCAAACCACCTCACACCACACATTGTCCTCAAACATCTCATTTCCAGCACATCCATCCTCCTGCGCACATCTCTATCCATAGCCCACGCCTCGCAACCATACAACATTGTTGGAACCACTATTCCCTCAAACATACCCATTTTTGCTTTCCGAGATAGTGTTCTCGACTTCCACACATTTTTCAAGGCTCCCAAAATTTTCGCCCCCTCCCCCACCCTATGATCCACTTCCGCTTCCATGGTTCCATCCGCTGACAGATCCACTCCCAGATATCTAAAACACTTCACTTCCTCCAGTTTTTCTCCATTCAAACTCACCTCCCAATTGACTTGACCCTCACCCCTACTGTACCTAATAACCTTGCTCTTATTCACATTTACTCTCAACTTTCTTCTTCCACACACTTTACCAAACTCAGTCACCAGCTTCTGCAGTTTCTCACATGAATCAGCCACCAGCGCTGTATCATCAGCGAACAACAACTGACTCACTTCCCAAGCTCTCTCATCCCCAACAGACTTCATACTTGCCCCTCTTTCCAGGACTCTTGCATTTACCTCCCTTACAACCCCATCCATAAACAAATTAAACAACCATGGAGACATCACACACCCCTGCCGCAAACCTACATTCACTGAGAAGTTTTTTGTTATGTCAGATAATTCATTAATTGTAATATTTTCAAATATTTTACATGGAAGAAATATTAGCATATGTAAGCAAATTACACAAATGAAGTTGAAGCCTCCATAAGTGCTGCCTTGGTGTTGCCCATATCCAGCCTATTGCACAACCCTATCCTCTTGTTGAGGCTTAATATGTTCCCTTTGCACTTCATGCGAGACATAGCTTCAAGGGGCTGTCATGCAGGTGCTGATAGCTCTTGAAAAGGGTAATTAATTTTCCACACTATTCACTAAGTCCAGGATGCACAAAATGCAGAATTGCAAGACCAAGACCCTACACCTTGTCAGAAGGCACATTGGAGATAGTGAACAAAATCTAGTGCCTCAAAACACCAGGGGATGATTACACTAATAACTGCAGTGCAGTGCAGAAACAATTTAAAACATTTTTATTTTATCTTTTTAAAATTTTTTGATATTTACTTGTTAATCAAAGGTTACCAACTGGAATTTAAAAAAAATATTTTGAATTACAGATAAAAGAAGATTTCTTGCATTGAAATCAGCACTCTCACAGTTTCTTTATCTTTATTTGTATTACTTGTTTTCCGGCTTTTCATAAGTACTTATTACCTTTCTTTAAAACTTTAATGATCTGTGAGTAAAATACTGCTGTATTGGCTTTCGTCATATAAATGTTTTTTAGCAAAATTGATATCCTGTATCCAAAGATCCCATATGAAGAACATGAGGAACAGGAATGCATTATGCTAAATTACCTGAAAATGAATTCATGTAGTGGAAAGATGAATTTAGTAAACTTGAGTTTTTAACATTTTTAAATATGCATGCTGGGTTTAGTTTCATGGTGTGTCACATAGCACATCTAATGTAGGGCCCAGGAAAATAAAAGATATAGCTTTAGAAAGTACTAATGACTGAAATTTTCTAATTAGTCTAATATATTTATGCTGTCAGGTATCATTCATCTAAATTTCCCAGTATAACTCAAAATTATCTTGAAATGATAAAGAAAATTTATTTCAGAAATACCCTGATTATTACCAGCTGATTGACCACCCGCTTGACTTGAAGATGATAGCACAACGTATTGTAGCAAAACAGTACAAAACTGTTGATGATCTTGAGGATGATCTTGTTCTTCTGTTCAACAATGCATGTGCCTTCAATGAGCCAGGTTCTCGGATATTTAAGGATGCCCGAACTCTGAAGAAACTGGCACACTTGCGTAAAGGTGATCTGCTACAGATTCTCAATGCTAAGAAGAGTGTTCGTCTCAGGTATTTTTTGAAAGTAGAAGCACAGTATTTGTCTGTAATTAATTATATGTAAAATGCTTGTATTATATGAAATCGTGTTGAGTAATTGTTGTATAGATCTCTGTGATATTTTAAATAATTATTGACAATGGTATCTGTGAAATCCCTCCTCCATTTTTTATAGTTTAGCAGTGCAGCTTCTGCGAAACCTCCTTACACTGTAACTTCGGAAGACTAGAGCTGATTTTCCTCTTTTTGACCTCCTTTTGCATATACATTCTGTCATGCTGTGTCCTTTTGGCTTGCCTCTGTATTTAAGGTTTCATTGCTTCCCTTAGACATACTTTGATTTATTCTCTTCAAAATCCAACATTATCCCAGTCATCGGATGATTTTGTTATCAGCCACTTTATAAAACTGTCTCTTGATACCCTCATTCATCACTCTATCCAAGCACTGAGCTTTTCATGCCATTCTCAGAAAATCTGCTGTACAAGATTGTTAATCTTAAATATTTGGAGTGTTTGTATCTGTTGAAGCTTGTGTCTTTTCTTTACTTTCAATCATTCAGGTAAAATAGAAAATATGGTAATCTAATGTATTTGTTGGAATGAGATGAATGAAGCCTGAAATACTTGTATAATTTCAAGTGTTTTTTCGTGATTTGCTTGTTACCTCAGATTACCATTTGTTTATCTCTCAGTCGTTCATCCAATCCCCCAAAGCTGATTTTGGGATTAAACTACTCTCGAGTACTACAGTTTGAGCAGTTTGTAGTCTCATCCATAAGATTGGGCATCCTCCACATTCTGTGTACATTCCTTAGGAAATATACTAACTTCTCTTTTGAAGATGTCAGTTGACTGTTCCATTTGTTTCTTTTAACTACCCGTAGAATATACTATTAGTGTAAACCCTGGAATTCTGATGACACCTAATATCATCCAAAACACCTGCTCTTGCATTCCACTGAAGCATATTTAACCATCCCAGAATGAAAAACAGAAACTTGCCAAGTTGCCACCCATCCTTAAGAAAGGAGACCATTCTAACTCTTTCCATCTATCACCCCATTGCTCTCACTTCTCTTTTTATTTGAAACTCTCCATCACTCTCACTCTCTCAGACACTTAGAATTCCATTTCCTTCTTTCTGATTGCCTATAAGGCTTTCATATTTCAAGGTCAATTGTTGGTGTCTTTTCTGTGACTTATCTCACCTTAGGGATTTTTGTGAATCTTTTGATGTGGCCCTCAACATCTTTAAAGCATTTGACAAGGTGTTGCCAAAGGTTTTAATTTCTAAACTCCCTTCCTTTGGCTTTTCTGTATTTCCTTGCTCCCTAATGCATAGCTTCATTATATTTTATATTAGATGAGATTCCATGGGCAGCTGAAGCTTTAATCAAGGGCAGTTTCATTGGTGAAGAGGGGAGATGGGGAAGTGATGACAGGTAGTGATGGAGTGAGGAGGAGATGGAACAGGTATTTTCAAGGATTGTTGAATGTGCTTGATGATAGAGTGGCAGATGTAGGGTGTTTTGGTTGGGGTGGTGTGTGAAGTGAGAGAGTCTGGGAGAGTGGTTTTGTGAAAGGAGAAGAGGTGGTAAAAGTCTTACGGAATATGAAATTCAGGAAGGTGGCAGGATTGGATGGTATAGCAGTTCAGTTTGTTAAGAAAGGGGATGACTGTGTTGTTGATTGGTTTGTAAGGATATTCAATATATGTATGGATCATGGTGAAGTGCCTGAGGATTGGCAGAGTGCATGCATAATGCCACTGTACAAAGGCAAAGGGGATAAAGGTAAGTGTTCGAGCTACAGAGGTATAAATTTGTTGAGTATACCTGGAAGATTTTGAAGATTTTGAAGGTTTGTTGAGTGTGTTTGATGATAGAGTGGCAGATATAGGGTGTTTTGGTCGAGCTGGTGTGCAGAGTGAGAGGGTTAGGGAAAATGATGTGGTAAACAGAGAAGAGGTAGTAAAAGCTTTGCGGAAGATGAAAGCCGGCAAGGCACCGGGTTTTGATGGTATTGCAGTGGAATTTATTAAAAAAAGGGGGTGACTGTATTGTTGACTGGTTGTTAAGGTTATTCAATGTATGTATGATTCATGGTGAGGTGCCTGAGGATTGGCAGAATGCTTGCATAGTGCCATTGTACAAAGGCAAAGGGGACAAAGGTGAGTGCTCAAATTACAGAGGTATAAGTTTGTTGAGTATTCCTGGTAAATTATATGGGAGGGTATTGATTGAGAGGGTGAAGGCATATACAGAGCATCAGATTGGGGAAGAGCAGTGTGGTTTCAGAAGTGGTAGAGGATGTGTGGATCAGGTGTTTGCTTTCAAGAATGTATGTGAGAAATACTTAGAAAAGCAAATGGATTTGTATGTAGCATTTATGGATCTGGAGAAGGCATATGATAGAGTTGATAGAGATGCTCTGTGGAAGGCGTTAAGAATATATGGTGTGGGAGGCAAGTTTTTAGAAGTAGTGAAAAGCTTTTATCGAGGATGTAAGGCATGTGTACGTGTAGGAAGAGAGGAAAGTGATTGGTTCTCAGTGAATGTAGGTTTGTGGCAGGGATGTGTGATGTCTCCATGGTTGTTTAATTTGTTTATGGATGGGGTTGTTAGGGAGGTGAATGCAAGAGTTTTGGAAAGAGGGGCAAGTATGCAGTCTGTTTTGGATGAGAGAGCTTGGGAAGTGAGTCAGTTGTTGTTCGCTGATGATACAGCGCTTGTGGCTGATTCATGTGAGAAACTGCAGAAGCTGGTGACTGAGTTTGGTAAAGTGTGTGAAAGAAGAAAGTTGAGAGTAAATGTGAATAAGAGCAAGGTTATTAGGAACAGTAGGGTGGAGGGTCAAGTCAACTTGGAGGTAAGTTTGAATGGAGAAAAACTGGAGGAAGTGAAGTGTTTTAGATATCTGGGAGTGGATTTGGCAGCGGATGGAACCATGGAAGCGGAAGTGAATCATAGGGTGGGGAAGGGGTCAAAAATTCTGGGAGCATTGAAGAATGTGTGGAAGTCGAGAACATTATCTCGGAAAGCAAAAATGGGTATGTTTGAAGGAATAGTGGTTCCAACAATGTTGTATGGTTGTGAGGCGTGGGCTATGGATTGAGTTGTGTGGAGGAGGGTGGATGTGCTGGAAATGAGATGTTTGAGGACAATATGTGGTGTGAGGTGGTTTGATAGAGTAAGTAATAATAGGGTATGAGAGATGTGTGGTGATAAAAAGAGTGTGGTTGAGAGAGCAGAAGAGGGTGTTTTGAAATGGTTTGGTCACATGGAGAGAATGAGAGAGGAAAGATTGGCAAAGAGGTTATATGTGTCAGAGGTGGAGGGAACGAGGAGAAGTGGGAGACCAAATTGGATGTGGAAAGATGGAGTGAAAAAGATTTTGAGTGATCGGGGCCTGAACATGCAGGAGGGTGAAAGGCGTGCAAGGAATAGAGTGAATTGGAACGATGTGTGGTGTACCAGGGTCAACGTGCTGTCAATGGATTGAACCAGGGCATGTGAAGTGTCTGGGGTAAACCATGGAAAGTTCTGTTGGGTCTGGATGTGGAAAGGGAGCTGTGGTTTCGGTGCATTATTACATGACAGCTAGAAAATTAGTGTGAATGAATGGGGCCTTTGTTGTCTTTTCCTAGCACTACCTCGCGCACATGAGGGGGGAAGGGGGTTCCATTGATTTTGCTTGTGAAATGTGTGTATATTCTCTCTTACTTGGTTATTTCCATCTGCTTTACTGGCAACCATACAAGACAGCAGCATTCATGTCACTTCCTTTTACTTTTCCTTCATGCTTGTTTGGTGTTTCCTAAATTGGCAAAGTAGCACCAGGAGCAGAGAAAGAAAAGGCTTTGTTTGCTCACATCCATTCACTAACTGTCATTAGTAATGCACCGAGAACATAGCACATATCCTCTTTGTTAGCCTCTTCTTACTCATTTTTTTCATATGTTCAGGACACTGTCTTCAGCACTCTTAGTCATACTTTTCTTATTAATACACTCTTCCCTCACCCTATCATTACTTACTAGATCAGCACTCCTTGCACCACATATTGTTCTCTAACATTTAATTTTCAAAATATTCCCCCTCTTTCTTACATTTTCATGTATAGCCTATGCCTCACATCCATACAACATCACTGGGACTACTGTACCTTCAAACATGACCATTATTGTCCTCCCTTATGATGACCTTTCTTTCCACACATTTCTCAGTCTTTCTGGGACCTTGACCCCCACACTCAGCCTTTGACTCACTTCAGATTCATTGGTTCTCTTCACTGCCATATGCACTCGTAGGTATTTAAAACACTTCACTTCTCCAGGTTTTTCCATCCAAACACACACCCCAGCTAACCTATCTCTTTGCAATGCTAAACTTCGTAACCTTTCTGTTATTCAAATATACCTTTAACTTTCTCCTTTTACACACACTCCTAAACTCAAACATCAAATTCTACAATTTTTCATGTAAATCTGCCATTAGCTCTGTGTTATCAGCAAACAACTATGGACTTGCCTCCCATGCTCCTTTCACCAACAACAGACTGCATAATTACCCTCTTGAAGCACTGAGGAATGTTTGGAAAGAAAGGTCATTATATTAAAGGGCAAAAATGGTTATGTTTGAAGGTATTGTAAGGTTACAAGGCATGGGCTATAGATGAAGATGTATAGAAGAAGGTGAATGTTAAAGGCTGCCTTTTCCATAAACAAATTAAATAGTCATGTTGACATCACTCAGGCTTGTTGCAGACCCACTTTCACCTGAAACCTTTCATCCTCCTCTCTACCTATTCACACTTATGCCTTACTCACTTAATATAAACTCATTGTTGCCAATAGCTTCCCTCCCACACTCTATATTAGTAAAACCTCCCACAAGTAATATCTATGAACCCTATGATATGCTTTCTCCAGATCCATAAATGCCACATACAAATCCTTCTGTTTCTTTAAGTATTAATCTCACACATTCTTCAAAGCAAACACTGAGTCACACATCCTTTTTTTATTTTTTATTTTCTTTTTTTTTTTTGCTTTGTCGCTGTCTCCCGCGTTTGCGAGGTAGCGCAAGGAAACAGACGAAAGAAATGGCCCAACCCACCCCCATACACATGTATATACATACGTCCACACACGCAAATATACATACCTACACAGCTTTCCATGGTTTACCCCAGTCGCTTCACATGCCTTGATTCAATCCACTGACAGCACGTCAACCCCGGTATACCACATCGCTCCAATTCACTCTATTCCTTGCCCTCCTTTCACCCTCCTGCATGTTCAGGCCCCGATCACACAAAATCTTTTTCACTCCATCTTTCCAACTCCAATTTGGTCTCCCACTTCTCCTCGTTCCCTCCACCTCCGACACATATATTCTCTTGGTCAATCTTTCCTCACTCATTCTCTCCATGTGCCCGAACCATTTCAAAACACCCTCTTCTGCTCTCTCGACCACGCTCTTTTTATTTCCACACATCTCTCTTACCCTTATGTTACTTACTCGATCAAACCACCTCACACCACACATTGTCCTCAAACATCTCATTTCCAGCACATCCATCCTCCTGCGCACAACTCTATCCATAGCCCACGCCTCGCAACCATACAACATTGTTGGAACCACTATTCCTTCAAACATACCCATTTTTGCTTTCCGAGATAATGTTCTCGACTTCCACACATTCTTCAAGGCTCCCAGAATTTTCGCCCCCTCCTCCACCCTATGATCCACTTCCGCTTCCATGGTTCCATCCGCTGCCAGATCCACTCCCAGATATCTAAAACACTTCACTTCCTCCAGTTTTTCTCCACTTCAAACTCACCTCCCAATTGACTTGACCCTCAACCCTACTGTACCTAATAACCTTGCTCTTATTCACATTTACTCTTAACTTTCTTCTTTCACACACTTTACCAAACTCAGTCACCAGCTTCTGCAGTTTCTCACATGAATCTGCCACCAGCGCTGTATCATCAGCGAACAACAACTGACTCACTTCCCAAGCTCTCTCATCCCCAACAGACTTCATACTTGCCCCTCTTTCCAAAACTCTTGCATTCACCTCCCTAACAACCCCATCCATAAACAAATTAAACAACTATGGAGACATCACACACCCCTGCCGCAAACCTACATTCACTGAGAACCAATCACTTTCCTCTCTTCCTACACATACACATGCCTTACATCCTCGATAAAAACGTTTCACTGCTTCTAACAACTTGCCTCCCACACCATATATTCTTAATACCTTCCACAGATATTTGTGCTTAGATATTTTAATCAGTACCTTATTTTCTGGCGCATATGATACACTGGCATATGATACGCGCTGATTTTAGTAGGAAATATTTAGCAAAAAATCCCTCATTCTGTACAAGCATTTCATATTTATGGTTACTGCCATGGAAGGTGAAACGTCAGTTTAGCATGCTTAGACCATATACCTTTAACTAATTTTGTAACTCATAGGTGTACCTGCAAGAACATTGATGCCACTTAACTGATCTCTGATACTCTCTCATCTGCTAAGATTTGCTGGGACTGGTCCATTTTCATTATATAGTGATAGGTAAGATTTACACAAATTTGATTTGTATACCATTTTCTAGGAACACCTCCCCCACTTACAACAAGGGAAAGGTGTATATGCCATATACGATACACAGGTGATATTTCAGCTCATTTCTAACTTAAACAAAGTCTACTTCTGCTGTTAACACTACTTACAGGTTACATCTGGATAACTGTTGACTTATAAGATGTAGGATGACTATTGGAGACATTTTTTCAAGAAAATGTCTTACATATGCCAAAAAATATGGTAGTCTTCTCTCTCTTGTTGGAAGTGTTCTCAAAATCATTCCACACATTATTTGGCTTGAAACTGTGACGTTATCAGTGGATTCCTGAAATGTAAATTTTACAATCACAGTAATTCTCAAACATATGAATTTTGTTTCACATTATTAGTTAACCTGTAGAATCTTTGTATGTTGGCACGGAATTCTTGTTAGTTGCCCACGATTTATTCGTTCAAAATTCTCTTTGTAAAATTCCATCATGTTCTTGTCAGCCCATTTGTGAATGGTATCGAAATGCCTTTGTTTTTTTTTATTGTTTTTATTATACTTTGTCGCTGTCTCCCGCATTTGCGAGGTAGCGCAAGGAAACAGACGAAAGAAATGGCCCAACCCCCCCCCACACACATGTATATACATACGTCCACACACGCAAATATACATACCTACACAGCTTTCCATGGTTTACCCCAGACGCTTCACATGCCTTGATTCAATCCACTGACAGCACGTCAACCCCGGTATACCACATCGCTCCAATTCACTCTATTCCTTGCCCTCCTTTCACCCTCCTGCATGTTCAGGCCCCGATCACACAAAATCTTTTTCACTCCATCTTTCCACCTCCAATTTGGTCTCCCTCTTCTCCTCGTTCCCTCCACCTCCGACACATATATCCTCTTGGTCAATCTTTCCTCACTCATTCTCTCCATGTGCCCAAACCACTTCAGAACACCCTCTTCTGCTCTCTCAACCACGCTCTTTTTATTTCCACACATCTCTCTTACCCTTACGTTACTCACTCGATCAAACCACCTCACACCACACATTGTCCTCAAACATCTCATTTCCAGCACATCCATCCTCCTGCGCACAACTCTATCCATAGCCCACGCCTCACAACCATACAACATTGTTGGAACCGCTATTCCTTCAAACATACCCATTTTTGCTTTCCGAGATAATGTTCTCGACTTCCACACATTCTTCAAGGCCCCCAGAATTTTCGCCCCCTCCCCCACCCTATGATCCACTTCCGCTTCCATGGTTCCATCCGCTGCCAGATCCACTCCCAGATATCTAAAACACTTCACTTCCTCCAGTTTTTCTCCATTCAAACTCACCTCCCAATTGACTTGACCCTCAACCCTACTGTACCTAATAACCTTGCTCTTATTCACATTTACTCTTAACTTTCTTCTTCCACACACTTTACCAAACTCAGTCACCAGCTTCTGCAGTTTCTCACATGAATCAGCCACCAGTACTGTATCATCAGCGAACAACAACTGACTCACTTCCCAAGCTCTCTCATCCCCAACAGACTTCATACTTGCCCCTCTTTCCAAAACTCTTGCATTTACCTCCCTAACAACCCCATCCATAAACAAATTAAACAACCATGGAGACATCACACACCCCTGCCGCAAACCTACATTCACTGAGAACCAATCACTTTCCTCTCTTCCTACACGTACACATGCCTTACATCCTCGATAAAAACTTTTCACTGCTTCTAACAACTTTCCTCCCACACCATATATTCTTAATACCTTCCACAGAGCATCTCTATCAACTCTATCATATGCCTTCTCCAGATCCATAAATGCTACATACAAATCCATTTGCTTTTCTAAGTATTTCTCACATACATTCTTCAAAGCAAACAAATGCCTTTGTAATTTTTCTTAATCATCTTCACTTTAAATGCTTTATTTACTCTTCTCATCAGCAAAGCATCAGACTGTTTGTATAAGAACATGATTACAAATTGTAATGAGGCAAGAACCATTCTCTTTAGTACACCTAAAAGTGCATCTTCTTTGTCATATGTTCCCATTCGCAGCTACTTTGAACTTTTTTATTAGCTAGGAATTCGTTGATCCAATTTCCTATTTTTCTTTTATATTGTCTCGAAACTCTATTAGCAATCCCTAATTTGCTTTATATGAAATTGCCTTTGCAAAATCATGAGAAACTGTCCATTCTTTTGCCTTTTAACTTTTTAACATATTTAACATTTTAATGAGATATCAGCTGTGTCTGCATAATTTTACCATGAACAAATTCCTGCAGTCCTTTAAGTCCTTTAAGGTTCCCCATTACATCGTTTTTTAATACTCTCTGATACTCTATTTTATGCAAAGTTTGTCTAAGCATTCGTGTTGCTTTAAGCAAGCATTCCGTGTTGCTTTGGCAGCAATTTGGTTCCTTCTTTTTGTATTGGTGTTACATTCACTACTTTGTGAAAGTTGATCATATTTTTTGAAGAAAGACCTAATGGCTTCTTTTGTGGAGGAAATTTCAAAGCTTACAGGTATTGCACTGTGTGAGGGAATTGTTTGAGTTGTTTTGCCTTGTGGCTGAAGGCTTGTATGATATGGATGAATATTGAGGAGAGACTGACTGAGAGGGTGTACAGGTTAGAATTAGAAAGTACAAGGAAAAGTGGGAGATGAAATTGGAGACGGAAGGGTGAAGTAGAATATGCATTGAGGGATCTGGGCCTGAAGAAGGAGGAGGGTGTTGGACATGCATGGAATAGAGTGCATTGTGATGTTGTTGATTATAGGGATGACGTGCTGTCAGTGAATTGAACCAGTGTATACGAAGTAGCCAGGGGAAACCACAGAAAGGTCAGTGGAACTTGGCTGAGGATTCTGATTTCAGTGCAGTATGTTTGATGGCTAAAGAGTGGATGTGCGCAAATGAGCCCATTTTTTCCTGGCACAACCTTACTGTGCTTGAAATGGCAGACTAAAAAGAAAAGACGTGAAGATAATATATAATCAAGCTGATATTATGGAGGATGAGGATATTTTGGGAGGAAGGTGTTATATATTTTGATGATCAATATGGGATACGGTGAGCAACTTGTCAGTGGACTGAATCACCGGATATAAAGCAGTCATGATAAACCATGAAATAATGTGTAGGACTTGACTGTGCATAGTAGGCCCTGGTTTCAATATATTATGCGTGACAGGTAGGGATGTGATGTGTGCAAATATGTTCATTGTTTTTTATGCTACTTAGGCAGGAAGGGCAATTCAGAAAATTATTTCAGTTTTGCTCTGTAAATCAACTGATCATATGTAGTCTTTATCTACCTTTAAGATCTGTTTGATATTTTACAGAAGCAAGAGAAGTGCTACCAACAAACATTGGTCGGTATTGATGGCAGAACTGGAGGAGGGGATAGAATTGCCATTGCCTGAAGAGGACAGTGGTGGGACAGAGATGCCCCTGGGAACTACTCATGATGATGATGAGAGTGATGAGGATGTAGACCCAGACAACCCTCAGTGGCAGCTTTTCTTAGCTGCCAAGAATCTTTCAGCTCCCAATGGTAAGTTCCCAATGCTGTGTTAATTAGAGAAAAACTGTTAAACTTTAAGTAATGTGGTCATATTATAGAAATATCTATAGGCAGGGTTTCTCTTAGGGCTAGAACTTTCAGGTGCTGGTAGTTGTGAGTTTCATCTAGAAAAGTACAATGAATGTTGAACAGATCATCAGACTGGGGAGAAACATCATGGCTTCAGGAGTGGAAGACAATATGTGAAGATCAGATGTTTGCTTTGAAGAATGTGTGCAAGAGGTACATAGAGAAATGGAAGGACTTGGCTGTGGTATATATGGATATGGAGGGAAAGCATCTACAGTTGATAGGGATGCCTCAAGGAAACTGTTACAAATGATATGAGGGAGAATAGCTACGAGATGCAGTAAAAAGTTTTTTAGAGAGAGTAAGGCATCTATGTTAGTAGGAAGAGAGGGGGGTTGAGTGATTCCAGGAAAAGATAGGTCTCTGGCAGGGCTGTGTGATGTCACCATCGTTGTTCAGTTTGTCTGTGGATGGGCTGGTGAGGGAGGTGAATGCAAGGATCTTAGAGAGAGGAGTAGCTTAATCTGCTGGGGATTAGGAGCCTGAGAAATGAGTCAGATGATTTTTGCTGATGAGGCAGTGCTGGTGGCAGATTCAAGTAAGAAACTACAGAAACAGGTGTGTGATCATTGGAGAATGTGTGAAAGGAAAAAAGTTAAGAGTAAATGTGAATAAAAGAAAGGTTATTGGTTTAGTGTGGAAAGAGACAGGTTAGGTGGAGTGTAAATTTGAGTGAAGAGACCCTGAAGGAAATGTGATGAATTTGATGCCTGGAAATGGACATGGCAGTGAATGGAACAATGGAAGTTGAAGAGAGCCATAGAGTGGGTGAGGAAGGCAAAGGTCCAGGGCACATTGAGGAATTTGTAGAAAGTGAGATCATTGTCAAGCTAAAAGAAAAAGTAAGAAATGCACATATGGAAGTAATGGAATTGCATTGAAAAGAATAAAGAGTAAATGAGGAAAAAGCTATGCATAGCATAGAACAAAATTCTATGTATTCTATGGGGCAAGTATGTAGTCTGTTGTGGATGAGAGAGCATGGGAAGTGAGTCAGTTCTTGTTCGCTGACGATAAAGCTCTGGTGGCTGATTCGTGTTAGAAGCTGCAGAAGCGGGTGACTGAGTTTGGTAAAGTGTGTGAAAGAAGAAAGTTGAGAGTAAATGTGAATAAGAGCAAGGTTATTAGGTACAATAGGGTTGAGGGACAAGTCAATTGGGAGGTAAGTTTGAATGGAGAAAAACTGGAGGAAGTGAAGTGTTTTAGATATCTGGGAATGGATTTGACAGTGGATGGAACCATGGAAGTGGAAGTGAATCATAGGGTGGGGGAGGGGGCAAAAGTTCTTGGAGCATTGAAGAATGTGTGGAAGTCAAGAATGTTATCTTGGAAAGCAAAAATGGGTATGTTTGAAGGAATAGTGGTTCCAACGATGATATATGGTTGAAAGGCGTGGGCTATAGATAGAGTTGTGCGCAGGAGGGTGGATGTGCTGGAAATGAGATGTTTGAGGACAATATGTGGTGTGAGATGGTTTGATCAAGTAAGTAATGAAAGGGTAAGAGAGATGTGTGGAAATAAAAAGAGTGTGGTTGAGAGAGCAGAAGGTGTTTTGAAATGATTTGGTTACATGGAGAGAATGAGTGAGGAAAGATTGACAAAGAGAATATATGTGTCAGAGGTGGTGGGAATGAGGAGAAGTGGGAGACCAAATTGGAGGTGGAAAGATGAAGTGAAAAAGATTTTGAGTGATTGGGGCCTGAACATGCAGAGGGGTGAAAGGCGTGCAAGAAATAGAGTGAATTGGAACGATATGGTATACCAGGGTCGATGTGCTGTCAATGGATTGAACCAGGGCATGTGAAGCATCTTGGGTAAACCATGGAAAGTTCTGTAGGGCCTGGATGTGGAAAGGGAACTGTGGTTTCAGTGCATTATACATGACAGCTAGAGACTGAGTGTGAACGAATGTGGCTTTAACTGTCTTTTCCTAGCACTACCTTGCGCACATGCAGGGGGAGGGGGTTGTTATTTCATGTAATGCGGGGTGGTGATGGGAATGAATAAGGGCAGAGAGTATGAATTATGTACATGTGTGTATATGTATATGTCTGTGTGTGTATATATATGTTGAGATGTATAGGTATGCATATTTGCGTGTGTGGACGTGTATGTATATACATGTGTATGTGGGTGGGTTGGGCCATTCTTTCATCTGTTTCACTGCGCTACCTCGTTAACGCGGGAGACAGGGACAAAGTATAATATGCACCTCTCAGCATATTAACATCCAAAAGTCTCTCTTTCACGCGCCTATCAATTAACACATGATCCAGTAACGCTCTCTGGCCATCTCTCCTACTTACATACGTATACTTATGTATATCTCTCTTTTTAAAGCAGGTATTCCCAATCACCAGTCCTTTTTCAGCACATAAATCTACAATCTCTTCACCATTTCCATTTACAACACTGAACACCCCATGTACACCAATTATTCCCTCAACTGCCACATTACTTGCTTTTGCATTCAAATCACCCATCAGTATAACCCGGTCTCGTGCATCAAACTACTAACACACTCACTCAGCTGCTCCCAAAACACTTGCCTCTCATGATCTTTCTTCTCATGCCCAGGTGCTTATGCACCAATAATTACCCATCTCTCTCCATCCACTTTCAGTTTTACCCATATCAATGTAGAGTTTACTTTCTGACACTCTATCACATACTCCCACCACTCCTGTTTCAGGAGTAGTGCTACTCCTTCCCTTGCTCTCGTCCTCTCACTAACCCCTGACTTTACTCCCAAGACATTCCCAAACCACTGTTCCCCTTTACCCTTGAGCTTCATTTCACTCAGAGACAAAACATCCAGGTTCCTTTCGTCAAACATACTACATATCTCTCCTTTTTTCTCATCTTGGTTACATCCACACACATTTAGACACCCCAATCTGAGCCTTTGAGGAGGATGAGCACTCCCCGCGTGATTCCTTCTTGTGTTTCCCCTTTTAAAAGTTAAAATACAAGGAGGGGAGGGTTTGTAGCCCCCTGCTCCCGTCCTCTTTAGTCGCCTTCTACGACACATGAGGAATATGTGGGAATTATTCTTTCTTTACATACATGAATAAAACAGGGGAGAAAGAATACTCCCCACATTTTTCCTGCATGTCGTAGATGGCAACTAAGAGGGATGGGTGAGAGGGGCTGGAAACCCTCCCTCACTTTGATTTCAGTTTCTGTGAACTCTACAAGGAGCTAAGTGAGGAGTGATAATCCTCCTCGAAGGCTCAGGCTGGTTCTAAATGTATCTTTTTATTATTATTATACTTAATCGCTGTCGCCCGTGTTAGGGAGGTAGCGTAAGGAAACAAATGAAAGATTGGCCCAACCCACCCACATACACATGTATTTACATAAACGCCCACACACGCACATATACATACCTATACATTTCAACGTATACATACATATACATACACAGACTTATACATGTATACATATGTACATATTCATACTTGCTGCCTTCATCCATTCCTGTCACCACCCCGCCACACATGAAATAGCATCCCCTTCCCTCAGTCTCTCTCTCTCTCTCTCTCTCTTATATATATATATATATATATATATATATATAGGGTGCGTAAGACAAGGGAGCAAATGGGAACTTCAGTGAAGGGCGTAAATGGGGAGGTGATAACAAGTAGCGGTGATGTGAGAAGGAGATGGAATGAGTATTTTGAAGGTTTGTTGAATGTGTCTGATGACAGAGTGGCAGATATAGGGTGTTTTGGTCGAGGTGGTGTGCAAAGTGAGAGGGTTAGGGAAAATGATTTGGTAAACAGAGAAGAGGTAGTAAAAGCTTTGCGGAAGATGAAAGCCGGCAAGGCAGCAGGTTTGGATGGTATTGCAGTGGAATTTATTAAGAAAGGGGGTGACTGTATTGTTGACTGGTTGGTAAGGTTATTTAATGTATGTATGACTCATGGTGAGGTGCCTAAGGATTGGCGGAATGCGTGCATAGTGCCATTGTACAAAGGCAAAGGGGATAAGAGTGAGTGCTCAAATTACAGAGGTATAAGTTTGTTGAGTATTCCTGGTAAATTATATGGGAGGGTATTGATTGAGAGGGTGAAGGCATGTACAGAGCATCAGATTGGGGAAGAGCAGTGTGGTTTCAGAAGTGGTAGAGGATGTGTGGATCAGGTGTTTGCTTTGAAGAATGTATGTGAGAAATACTTAGAAAAGCAAATGGATTTGTATGTAGCATTTATGGATCTGGAGAAGGCATATGATAGAGTTGATAGAGATGCTCTGTGGAAGGTATTAAGAATATATGGTGTGGGAGGCAAGTTGTTAGAAGCAGTGAAAAGTTTTTATCGAGGATGTAAGGCATGTGTACGTGTAGGAAGAGAGGAAAGTGATTGGTTCTCAGTGAATGTAGGTTTGCGGCAGGGGTGTGTGATGTCTCCATGGTTGTTTAATTTGTTTATGGATGGGGTTGTAAAGGAGGTAAATGCAAGAGTCCTGGAAAGAGGGGCAAGTATGAAGTCTGTTGGGGATGAGAGAGCTTGGGAAGTGAGTCAATTGTTGTTCGCTGATGATACAGCGCTGGTGGCTGATTCATGTGAGAAACTGCAGAAGCTGGTGACTGAGTTTGGTAAAGTGTGTGGAAGAAGAAAGTTGAGAGTAAATGTGAATAAGAGCAAGGTTATTAGGTACAGTAGGGGTGAGGGTCAAGTCAATTGGGAGGTGAGTTTGAATGGAGAAAAACTGGAGGAAGTGAAGTGTTTTAGATATCTGGGAGTGGATCTGTCAGCGGATGGAACCATGGAAGCGGAAGTGGATCATAGGGTGGGGGAGGGGGCGAAAATTTTGGGAGCCTTGAAAAATGTGTGGAAGTCGAGAACATTATCTCGGAAAGCAAAAATGGGTATGTTTGAGGGAATAATGGTTCCAACAATGCTGTATGGTTGCGAGGCGTGGGCTATGGATAGAGATGTGCGCAGGAGGATGGATGTGCTGGAAATGAGATGTTTGAGGACAATGTGTGGTGTGAGGTGGTTTGATCGAGTAAGTAACGTAAGGGTAAGAGAGATGTGTGGAAATAAAAAGAGCGTGGTCGAGAGAGCAGAAGAGGGTGTTTTGAAATGGTTTGGGCACATGGAGAGAATGAGTGAGGAGAGATTGACCAAGAGGATATATGTGTCGGAGGTGGAGGGAACGAGGAGAAGAGGGAGACCAAATTGGAGGTGGAAAGATGGAGTGAAAAAGATTTTGTGTGATCGGGGCCTGAACATGCAGGAGGGTGAAAGGAGGGCAAGAAATAGAGTGAATTGGAGTCATGTGGTATACAGGGGTTGACGTGCTGTCAGTGGATTGAAGCAAGGCATGTGAAGCGTCTGGGGTAAACCATGGAAAGCTGTGTAGGTATGTATATTTGCGTGTCTGGACGTGTGTATGTACATGTGTATGGGGGGGGGGTTGGGCCATTTCTTTCGTCTGTTTCCTTGCGCTACCTCGCAAACGCGGGAGACAGCGACAAAGTATAAAAAAAAAAAAAAAAAAAAAAATATATATATATATATATATATATATATATATATATATATATATATATATATATATATATATATATATCTTTCTTTTCTTTCAAACTATTCGCCATTTCCCGCGTTAGCAAGGTAGCGTTAAGAACAAAGGACTGGGCCTCTGAGGGAATATCCTCACCTGGCCCCCTTCTCTGTTCCTTCTTTCGGAAAATTAAGAAAGAAAAAAAAAACAAGAGGGGAGGGATTTCCAGCCCCCCGCTCCCTCCCCTTTTAGTCGCCTTCTACGACACGCAGGGAATACGTGGGAAGTATTCTTTCTCCCCTATCCCCAGGGATATTTTTTTTTTTTTCTTTGTCGCTGTCTCCCGCATTTGCGAGGTAGCGCAAGGGAACAGACGAAAGAAATGGCCCAACCCACCCCCATACACATGTATATACATACGTCCACACACGTAAATATACATACCTACACAGCTTTCCATGGTTTACCCCAGACGCTTCACATGCCCTGATTCAATCCACTGACAGCACGTCAACCCCGGTATACCAAATCGATCCAATTCACTCTATTCCTTGCCCTCCTTTCAGCCTCCTGCATGTTCAGGCCACGATCACACAAAATCTTTTTCACTCCATCTTGCCACCTCCAATTTGGTCTCCCACTTCTCCTCGTTCCCTCCACCTCCGACACATATATCCTCTTGGTCAATCTTTCCTCATTCTCTCCATGTGCCCAAACCATTTCAAAACACCCTCTTCTGCTCTCTCAACCACGCTCTTTTTATTTCCCCACATAATATATTATTATTTTTTTTATTATACTTTGTCGCTGTCTCCCGCGTTTGCGAGGTAGCGCAAGGAAACAGACGAAAGAAATGGCCCAACCCCCCCCCCCATACACATGTATATACATACGTCCACACACGCAAATATACATACCTACACAGCTTTCCATGGTTTACCCCAGACGCTTCACATGCCTTGATTCAATCCAATGACAGCACGTCAACCCCGGTATACCACATCGCTCCAATTCACTCTATTCCTTGCCCTCCTTTCACCCTCCTGCATGTTCAGTCCCCGATCACACAAAATCTTTTTCACTCCATCTTTCCACCTCCAATTTGGTCTCCCTCTTCTCCTCGTTCCCTCCACCTCCGACACATATATCCTCTTGGTCAATCTTTCCTCACTCATTCTCTCCATGTGCCCAAACCACTTCAAAACACCCTCTTCTGCTCTCTCAACCACGCTCTTTTTATTTCCACACATCTCTCTTACCCTTACGTTACTCACTCGATCAAACCACCTCACACCACACATTGTCCTCAAACATCTCATTTCCAGCACATCCATCCTCCTGCGCACAACTCTATCCATAGCCCACGCCTCGCAACCATATAACATTGTTGGAACCACTATTCCTTCAAACATACCCATTTTTGCTTTCCGAGATAATGCTCTCGACTTCCACACATTCTTCAAGGCCCCCAGAATTTTCGCCCCCTCCCCCACCCTATGATCCACTTCCGCTTCATGGTTCCATCCGCTGCCAGATCCACTCCCAGATATCTAAAACACTTCACTTCCTCCAGTTTTTCTCCATTGAAACTCAATTGACTTGACCCTCAACCCTAATGTACCTAATAACCTTGCTCTTATTCACATTTACTCTTAACTTTCTTCTTTCACACACTTTACCAAACTCAGTCACCAGCTTCTACAGTTTCTCACATGAATCAGCCACCAGCGCTGTATCATCAGCGAACAACAACTGACTCACTTCCCAAGCTCTCTCATCCCCAACAGACTTCATACTTGCCCCTCTTTCCAAAACTCTTGCATTCACCTCCCTAACAACCCCATCCATAAACAAATTAAACAACCATGGAGACATCACACACCCCTGCCGCAAACCTACATTCACTGAGAACCAATCACTTTCCTCTCTTCCTACACGTACACATGCCTTACATCCTCGATAAAAACTTTTCACTGCTTCTAACAACTTGCCTCCCACACCATATATTCTTAATACCTTCCACAGAGCATCTCTATCAACTCTATCATATGCCTTCTCCAGATCCATAAATGCTACATACAAATCCATTTGCTTTTCTAAGTATTTCTCACATACATTCTTCAAAGCAAACACCTGATCCACACATCCTCTACCACTTCTGAAACCACACTGCTCTTCCCCAATCTGATGCTCTGTACATGCCTTCACCCTCTCAATCAATATCCTCCCATATAATTTACCAGGAATACTCAACAAACTTATACCTCTGTAATTTGAGCACTCACTCTTATCCCCTTTGCCTTTCTACAATGGCACTATGCACGCATTCCGCCAATCCTCAGGCACCTCACCATGAGTCATACATACATTAAATAACCTTACCAACCAGTCAACAATACAGTCACCCCCTTTTTTAATAAATTCCACTGCAATACCATCCAAACCTGCTGCCTTGCTGGCTTTCATCTTCCGCAAAGCTTTTACTACCTCTTCTCTGTTTAACAAATCATTTTCCCTAACCCTCTAACTTTGCACACCACCTCGACCAACACACCCTATATCTGCCACTCTATCATCAAACACATTCAACAAACCTTCAAAATACTCACTCCATCTCCTTCTCACATCACCACTACTTGTTATCACCTCCCCATTTGCGCCCTTCACTGAAGTTCCCATTTGCTCCCTTGTCTTACGCACTTTATTTACCTCCTTCCAGAACATCTTTTTATTCTCCCTAAAATTTAATGATACTCTCTCACCCCAACTCTCATTTGCCCTTTTTTTCACCTCTTGCACCTTTCTCTTGACCTCCTGTCTCTTTCTTTTATACATCTCCCACTCAATTTCATACATATATATATATATATATATATATATATATATATATATATATATATATATATATATATATTTCTTTTCTTTTCTTTTATTGGAACGATGTGATATACTGGGATCAATGTGCTGTCAATGGATTGAACCAGGGCAGGTGATGCGTCTGGGGTAAACCATGGAAAGTAATGTGGGGCCTGGATGTGGAATGGGAGCTGTGGTTTCGGTGCATTATTACATGACAGCTAGAGACTGAGTGTGAACGAATGGGGCCTTTGTTGTCTTTTCCTAGGGCTACCTCGCACACATGAGTGGGGAGGGGGTTGTTATTTCATGTGTGGCGAGGTGGCGATGGGAATGAATAAAGGCAGACAGTATGAATTATGTACATGTGTATACATGTATATGTCTGTGTGTGTATATATATGTATACGTTGAGATGTATAGGTATGTATATTTGCGTGTGTGGACGTGTATGTATATACATGTGTATATGGGCGGGTTGGGCCATTCTTTCGTCTGTTTCCTTGCGCTACCTCGCTAACGCGGGAGACAGCGACAAAGCAAAATAAAATAGATAAATAAAATAAAAATAAGAGTGAGTGCTCAAATTACAGAGGTATAACTTTGTTGAGTATTCCTGGGAAATTATATGAGAGGGATTTGATTGAGAGGGTGAAGGCATGTGCAGAGCATCAGATTGGGGAAGAGCAGTGTGGTTTCAGAAGTGGTAGAGGATGTGTGGATCAGGTGTTTGCTTTGAAGAATGTATGTTAGAAATACTTGGAAAAGCAAATGGATTTGTATGTAGCATTTATGGATCTGGAGAAGGCATATGATAGAGTTGATAGAGATGCTCTGTGCAAGGTACTAAGAATATATGGTGTTGGAGGCAAGTTGTTAGAAGCAGAGAAAAGTTTTTATCGAGGATGTAAGGCTTGTGTACGTGTAGGAAGAGAGGAAAGTGATTGGTTCTCAGTGAATGTAGGTTTGCGGCAGGGGTGTGTGATGTCTCCATGGTTGTTTAATTTGTTTATGGATGGGGTTGTTAGGGAGGTAAATACAAGAGTTTTGGAAAGAGGGGCAAGTATGAAGTCTGTTGGGGATGAGAGAGCTTGGGAAGTGAGTCAGTTGTTGTTCGCTGATAATACAGCGCTGGTGGCTGATTCATGTGAGAAACTGCAGAAGCTGATGACTGAGTTTGGTAAAGTGTGTGAAAGAAGAAAGTTAAGAGTAAATGTGAATAAGAGCAAGGTTATTAGGTACAGTAGGGTGAAGGGTCAAGTCAACTTGGAGGTAAGTTTGAATGGAGAAAAACTAGAGGAAGTAAAGTGTTTTAGATATCTGGGAGTGGATCTGGCAGCAGATGGAACCATGGAAGCGGAAGTGAATCATAGGGTGGGGGAGGGGGCGAAAATCCTGGGAGCCTTGAAGAATGTGTGGAAGTCGAGAACATTATCTCGGAAAGCAAAAATGGGTATGTTTGAAGGAATAGTGGTTCCAACAATGTTGTATGGTTGCGAGGCGTGGGCTATGGATAGAGTTGTGCGCAGGAGGATGGATGTGCTGGAAATGAGATGTTTGAGGACAATGTGTGGTGTGAGGTGGTTTGATCGAGTAAGTAATGTAGGGGTAAGAGAGATGTGTGGAAATAAAAAGAGCGTGGTTGAGAGAGCAGAAGAGGGTGTTTTGAAATGGTTTGAGCACATGGAGAGAATGAGTGAGGAAAGATTGACCAAGAGGATATATGTGTTGGAGGTGGAGGGAACGAGGAGAAGTGGGAGACCAAATTGGAGGTGGAAAGATGGAGTGAAAAAGATTTTGAGTGATTGGGGCTTGAACATGCAGGAGGGTGAAAGGCGGGCAAGGAATAGAGTGAATTGGATCGATGTGGTATACCGGGGTTGACGTGCTGTTAGTGGATTGAATCAGGGCATGTGAAGCGTCTGGGGTAAACCATGGAAAGCTGTGTGGGGCCTGGATGTGGAAAGGGAGCTGTGGTTTCTGGCATTATTGCATGACAGCTAGAGACTGAGTGTGAACGAATGAGGCCTCTTGTCTTTTCCTAGCGCTACCCCGCACACATGAGGGGGGAGGGGGATGGTATTCCATGTGTGGTGAGGTGGCGATAGGAATGAATAAAGGCAGACAGTGTGAATTGTGTGCATGTGTATATATGTATGTGTGTGTGTGTGTATATATATGTGTACATTGAGATGTATGGGAATGTATATTTGCGTGTGTGGACGTGTATGTATATACATGTGTATGGGGGTGGGTTGGGCCATTTCTTTCGTCTGTTTCCTTTCGCTACCTCACAAATGCGGGAGACAGTGACAAAGCAAAGTAATAAATGTAAATATGAATAAAAGGTAAACTGTGATTGGAGGAAGAATGAAAGGGCTGGAGAAGATATAGAATGCTGATAAGGATATAATGAAATCCCAGAGAAGGGAAGAGAGTGAATGAGGAGAGAGTTTTCAGAACATGGACCGGAACCCAAATTTTCTACTATCATACATTACATGAGATTCAAGAAGTAAGAAATCTTTCCCTTTAGAATGAGAGAAAATTATGAAAATGACCAAAAGGAAGTAAACAGGTTTCTAACTGAACTATACAAATAAATTTTTGAAAGGACCTAATGGTCAGTTGTTGTTTGAATTCTTAAGAATTAAATTTTCAGCTCAAAATGCAAGGAGAAATTGAGTGATGGGCTGTAATACTGACATGATGACATAGGAGCCATAGATAATGAAATAATTGTAAATGACTTAAGCAGAGCAATATGTTGTCAGCTCTTAGAACATTAAGCTTCAGGACTGGATGGAATCCCAGCCATCTTCATAAACAGTATAAAGAAACTGCAGGAGCAGAACCATTAATATTATTATTGGAGGTAAAGCTTGGATGAAAGGTAAATTGCATTGATGATTTTGATGGAATATAGCCTGGTTGAAAGCAAAATTGCTTTGATGTTATCAATGAGGTAAAGCCACGAAGTAAATTCTAGCAAAAGTAGAAGTGCATTGATGTTATTGATGAGGTAAAGCCTAGCTGAAAGCATAATTGCACTGATCTTATTGATGAGGTAAAGCCTAGATGAAAGCATAATTGCACATGTTCACAAATGCTATGTGTAATACTTACACACATAGGAGGATAATAATTGATAACTAAGCAGTATAGGCTATTTAGCTTACTTAGTGAGTTGAGTGTAACTAGACAGAGAGATAGACTTAATGTAAGGTGGAAAGTCAATGTGAGGAAGTATTATTGAGAAAGAAATGTATAGTTGGGAGGGTTTACAGAGCTTTGTAAAGATTGTGATTTGATGTATGGAGTACTTTTGTAGTAGCTGCCTTGCCTTATGGTGGAAGTGTTTTGTGTCCCATTCTTATTACATATTTATATCTCCTTTTATTAAAAAGTGGTTTTTAATTTGCCTTTGTTATAGTAGCATCAAAGTAAAGAATATATCACCTAAAGTTGAAGGGATTTCTCTTGTGCCCTAAACACTTAAAAGTGTTAAGATGGCCACCTTTCTCTGAATTTAGGAAAAACCCAGTAGGATAAAGATAAACTTTTAAGGTTAGAAGCCAGGTGATAAAATTTAAGAGGGATGAAATTTTGTTTACTAGATCCTAACTACCAGCTGGTTGAGCCCTTCAAGCGCCTTCCCAATAGACGATGGCATGCTGACTACTATGTAGAGATCAAGAACCCCATCTCCATGTCACAGATCAGGAAAAAAATTGTGGTATGTGTTTGAATGATTTTTCATATTCAAAAAAATTATTTATTTTATTGAAAAAATCTGATGTTTAATTCATGATTGGTACTTTAACAATTTAGCTCTCTTATGTCACATGTTTAGAAGAAAGCTCTACTTTTGTGCCTTTGGTTATTACTTAACATATTGGAAATTTCTGTTGTGGGTTAGCTAGTATGGATGACATTTTTAGAAGCAGTGATGAATGAGAAGCTCCTTTTGATGCAAGATTTGTAAGAGGCAGCAATGAATTTTTAGATAATGTTATTTTCTTTTTATGTTGTATGGTTATAAAGTAGACAGGATGATGTTTATATGTTCATATATCACCATTGAACAGACTATGTGAACCTCAGAGAAGGCACTTGCTTCTTCATTGTCAAAATACTATTCTGACCAAAATGAGGTGTGTCCATGAGGATTCATCTCTTTTGATAAAACATGCTTGTTCACAAGGTTTTAAAAGACCTTAGTGTAACTTGCCCAAGATATTGTTTTCATAGTATGGAGGTGAAATAGAAGGGCTCAGTTTGCCCCCACAATATACAAAGGATGTGTATTTAACTGTGCTAATGGAGCAGTTGTTAAGCACAGTCAAAAAGAATAGGTAATTAGATGGGAAGTATTTCTCTTGGAAAGTTAATGGGCCGACAACCCCACTCATATACCACCAGTGTGCCCCCATTCCTCCTTCCATCACAATTAAGTTTACAATACAGTAGAATTCCAGTAGAATTATGTTACTGCAATTATTGCATGATTTTGCTATGTAGATACATTTATTTATTTATGTATTTTTCTTTGTTGCTGTCTCCCGTGTTAGTGAGGTAGCGCAAGGAAACAGACGAAAGAATAGCCCAACCCACCCACATACACATGTATATACATGCACGTCCACACATGCAAATATACATACCTATACATCTCAACGTTATTATTTTTTTTTCATTTTGCTTTGTCGC
The DNA here is from genome assembly GCF_036320965.1 of Panulirus ornatus. Taxonomy (NCBI): domain Eukaryota; kingdom Metazoa; phylum Arthropoda; class Malacostraca; order Decapoda; family Palinuridae; genus Panulirus; species Panulirus ornatus. The sequence continues at coordinate 432,229 of NC_092273.1, forward strand.
TGTCTCCTGCGTTAGCGAGGTAGCGCAAGGAAACAGACGAAAGAATGGCCCAACCCACCCACATACACATGTATATATATATATGTCCACACACGCAAATATACGTACCTATACATCTTGACGTATACATATATATACACACACAGACATATACATATATACACATGTACATAATTCATACTGTCTGCCTTTATTTATTCCCATCGCCACCCCACCACACATGAAATAACAACCCCACCCCCCTCATGTGCATGAGGTAGCACTTGGAAAAGACAACAAAGGCCACATTCATTCACACTCAGTCTGTAGCTGTTATGTAATAATACACTGAAACCACAGCTCCCTTTCCACCTCCAGGCCCCACAGAACTTTCCATGGTTTACCCCAGACGCTTCACATGCCCTGGTTCAATCCATTGACAGCACGTCGACCCCGGTATACCACATCGTTCCAATTCACTCTATTCCTTGCATGCCTTTCACCCTCCTGCATGTTCAGGCCTCGATCTTTCAAAATCTTTTTCACTTCAACTTTCCAGCTCCAATTTGGTCTTCCATTTCTCCTTGTTCTCTCCACCTCTGACACATATATCCTCTTTGTCAATCTTTTCTCACTCATTCTCTCCATGAGACCAAACCATTTCAAAACACCCTCATCTGCTCTCTCAACCACACTCTTTTTATTACCACACATCTCTCTTACCCTATTATTACTTACACGATCAAACCTCCTCACACCACATATTGTCCTCAAACATCTCATTTCCAGCACATCCACCCTCCTGAGCACAACTCTATCTATAGCCCACGCCTCGCAACCATATAACATTGTTAGAACCATTATTCCTTCAAACATACCCATTTTTGCTTTCCGAGATAATGTTCTCGACTTCCACACATTCTTCCACGATCCCAGAACTTTCGCCCCTTCCCCCACCCTATGATTCACTTCTGCTTCCATGGTTCCATCCACTGCCAAATCCACTCCCAGATATCTAAAACACTTCACTTCCTCCAGTTTTTCTCCGTTCAAACTTACCTCCCAATTGACTTGTCCCTCAACCCTACTGTACCAACTAACCTTGCTCTTATTCACATTTACTCTCAACTTTCTTCTTTCACACACTTTACCAAACTCAGTCAGCAGCTACTGCAGTTTCTCACACGAATCAGCCACCAGCACTGTATCATCAGCGAACAAGAACTAACTCACTTCCCATGCTCTCTCATCCAAAAACAGACTGCATACTTGCCCCTCTTTCCAAAACTCTTGAATTAACCTCCCTAACAACCCCATCCAAAAACAAATTAAACAACCATAGAGACATCACACACCCCTGCCACAAACCTACATTCACTGAGAACCAATCACTTTCCTCTCTTCCTACCCATACACATGCCTTACATCCTCGATAAAAACTTTTCACTGCTTCTAACAACTTTCCTCCCACACCATATATTCTTAATACCTTCCACAGAGCATCTCTATCAACTCTATTATATGTCTTCTCCAAATCCATAAATGCTACATACAAATCCATTTGCTTTTCTAAGTATTTCTCACACACATTCTTCAAAGCAAACACCTGATCCACACATCCTCTACCACTTCTGAAACCAAACTGCTCTTCCCCAATCTGATGCTCTTTACATGCCTTCACCCTTTCAGTCAATACCCTCCCATATAATTACCCAATGAATACTCAACAAACTTATTTTTTTTTTTTTATTATACTTTGTCGCTGTCTCCCGCGTTTGCGAGGTAGCGCAAGGAAACAGACAAAAGAAATGGCCCAACCCCCCCCCATACACATGTATATACATACGTCCACACACGCAAATATACATACCTACACAGCTTTCCATGGTTTACCCCAGACGCTTCACATGCCTTGATTCAATCCACTGACAGCACGTCAACCCCGGTATACCACATCGCTCCAATTCACTCTATTCCTTGCCCTCCTTTCACCCTCCTGCATGTTCAGGCCCCGATCACACAAAATCTTTTTCACTCCATCTTTCCACCTCCAATTTGGTCTCCCTCTTCTCCTCGTTCCCTCCACCTCCGACACATATATCCTCTTGGTCAATCTTTCCTCACTCATTCTCTCCATGTGCCCAAACCACTTCAAAACACCCTCTTCTGCTCTCTCTACCACGCTCTTTTTATTTCCACACATCTCTCTTACCCTTACGTTACTTACTCGATCAAACCACCTCACACCAAACATTGTCCTCAAACATCTCATTTCCAGCACATCCATCCTCCTGCGCACAACTCTATCCATAGCCCACGCCTCGCAACCATACAACATTGTTGGAACCACTATTCCTTCAAACATACCCATTTTTGCTTTCCGAGATAATGTTCTCGACTTCCACACATTCTTCAAGGTCCCCAGAATTTTCGCCCCCTCCCCCACCCTATGATCCACTTCCGCTTCCATGGTTCCATCCGCTGCCAGATCCACTCCCAGATATCTAAAACACTTCACTTCCTCCAGTTTTTCTCCATTCAAACTCACCTCCCAATTGACTTGACCCTCAACCCTACTGTACCTAATAACCTTGCTCTTATTCACATTTACTCTTAACTTTCTTCTTCCACACACTTTACCAAACTCAACAAACTTATACCTCTGTAATATGAGCACTCACTTTTATCCCTTTTGCCTTTGTACAATGGCACTATGCAAGCATTCCGCCAATCCTCAGGCACCTCACCATGAGTCATACATACATTAAATAACCTTACCAACCAGTCAACAATACAATCACCCCATTTTTTAATAAATTCCACTACAGTACCGTCCAAACCTGCTGCCTTGCCAGTTTTCATCTTCTGCAAAGCTTTTACTACCTCTTCTCTGTTTACCAAATCATTTTCCCTAGCCCTTTCACTTTGCACACCACCTCGACCAAAACACCCTATATCTGCCACTCTATCATCAAATACATTCAACAAACCTTCAAAATACTCACTCCATCTCCTTCTCACATCACCACTACTTGTTATCACCTCCCCATTAGCCCCCTTCACTGAAGTTCCCATTTGTTCCCTAGTCTTACGCGCTTTATTTACCTCCTTCCAAAACATCTTTTTATTCTCCCTAAAATTTAATGATACTCTCTCACCCCAACTCTCATTTGCCCTCTTTTTCACCACTTGCACCTTTCTCTTGACCTCCTGCCTCTTTCTTTTATACATCTCCCACTCATTTGTATTATTTCATGCAAAAATCGTCCAAATGCCTCTCTCATCTCTTTCACTAATAATCTTACTTCATCCCACCGCTCACTACCCTTTCTAATCTGCCCACCTCTCACACTTCTCATGCCACAAGCATCTTTTGCGCAAGCCATCACTGCTTCCCTAAATACATCCCATTCCTCCCCCACTCCCCTTACATCCTTTGTTCTCACCCTTTTCCATTCTGCACTCAGTCTCTCCTGTTACTTCCTCACACAGGTCTCCTTCCCAAGCTCACTTACTCCCACCACTCTTTTTACCCCATCATTCTCTCTTCTTTTCTGAAAACCTCAAAAAATCTTCACCTTCGCCTCCACAAGATAATGATCAGACATCCCTCCAGTTGCACCTCTCAGCACATTAACATCCAAAAGTCTCTCTTTCATGTGCCTATCAATTAACACATAATCCAATAATGCTCTCTGGCCATCTCTCCTACTTACATATGTATACTTATTATATCTCTCTTTTTAAAGTAGGTATTCCCAATCACCAGTCCTTTTTCAGCACATAAATCTACACATCTCAACATATACATATATATACACACACAGACATATACATATATACACATGTACATAATTCATACTGTCTGCCTTTATTCATTCCCATCGCCACCCCGCCACACATGAAATTACAACCCCCTCCCCCTGCATGTGCGCGAGGTAGTGCTAGGAAAAGACAAAAAAGGCCACATTCGTTCACACTCAGTCTCTAGTTGTCATGTATAATGCACTGAAACCACAGTTCCCTTTCCACATCCGGGCCCAACAGAACTTTCCATGGTTTACCCCAGACACTTCACATGCCCTGGTTCAACCCATTGACAGCACGTCGACCCTGGTATACCACATTGTTCCAATTCACTCTATTCCTTGCATGCCTTTCACCCTCCTGCATGTTCAGGCCCTGATCACTCAAAATCTTTTTCACTCCATCTTTCCACCTCCAATTTGGTCTCCCACTTCTCCTCGTTCCCTCCACTTCTGACACATATATCCTCTTTGTCAATCTTTCCTCACTCATTCTCTCCATGTGACCAAACCATTTCAAAACACCCTCTTCTGCTTTCTCAACCACACTCTTTATATTACCACACATCTCTCTTACCCTATTATTACTTACTCGATCAAACCACCTCACACCACATATTGTCCTCAAACATCTCATTTTCAGACACACACACACATTCAGACATGCACACACAAAGACACACACACACACACACACACACACACACACACACACACACACACACACACACACACACACACACATGCTGAGATAGACACACACACACACACACACAGACACAGAGAGAGAGAGAGAGAGAGAGAGAGAGAGAGAGAGAGAGAGGCTGCATTCATTCAAACTCATTCTCTAACTCTCATGTGTAATGCACTGAAACCACAGCTCCCTATCCACATCCAGGCCCTGCAGACCTTTCCGTGTTTTACCCCCAGACGTTTCACATTCCCTGGTTCAGTCCATTGACAGCATGTCAACCCCGGTAAACCAAATCATTCCAGTTCACTTTATTCCTTGCATGCCTATCACCCCCTGTAGATACAGTCCCCAATCGCTTAAAATATTTTTCACTCTATCCTTCTGCCTCCAATCTGGTCTCCATGTTGTTATTCCCTCCACCTCTGACATATATATATATATATATATATATATATATATATATATATATATATATATATATATGTGGTATGTTTGAAGGAATAGTGGTTCCAACAATGTTGTATGGTTGCGAGGCGTGGGCTATGGATAGAGTTGTGCGCAGGAGGATGGATGTGCTGGAAATGAGATGTTTGAGGACAATGTGTGGTGTGAGGTGGTTTGATTGAGTAAGTAACGTAAGGGTAAGAGAGATGTGTGGAAATAAAAAGAGCGTGGTTGAGAGAGCAGAAGAGGGTGTTTTGAAATGGTTTGGGCACATGGAGAGAATGAGTGAGGAAAGATTGACCAAGAGGATATATGTGTCGGAGGTGGAGGGAACGAGGAGAAGAGGGAGACCAAATTGGAGGTGGAAAGATGGAGTGAAAAAGATTTTGTGTGATCAGGGCCTGAACATGCAGGAGGGTGTAAGGAGGGCAAGGAATAGAGTGAATTGGAGCGATGTGGTATACCGGGGTTGACGTGCTGTCAGTGGATTGAATCAAGGCATGTGAAGCGTCTGGGGTAAACCATGGAAAGCTGTGTAGGTATGTATATTTGCGTGTGTGGACGTATGTATATACATGTGTATGGGGGTGGGTTGGGCCATTTCATTTCGTCTGTTTCCTTGCGCTACCTCGCAAACGCGGGAGACAGCGACAAAGCAAAAAAAAAAAAAAAAGAAAAATGTATATATATCCTCTTTGTCAATCTTTCCTTACTCATTCTCTCCATATGTCCAAGCCATTTCAACACACCCTCTTCTGCTCTCTCAGCCACACTCTTTTTATTGTCACACATCTATCGTGCCCTTTCATTAATGGGATGGCTCTGATTAGGGCTTCAGTTGGCTATACCATCTCAGCGAACAAGAAGAAAAATTGTCACGTGGCATTCATGGGGTTATACTTTGTTGGATAGGAAGTTAGTTGATTGGATGTAAATAAAGAGTTGTGATTAATGGTCAAGCCTCAGAATGGTTGACATAACTTGTAGAACGTCACAAGGATCAGTCTTAGGACCAGTTCTCTTTTTCACTTTTATTACTTGTATTAATTAATGTGCTGCATTACAATATATCAAAATTTGCTGATGATACAAAGCTGAAAAATATATCTACAAGTGATTTTAAACATCCACTGATTCAAACTGACATGACAAACTGTTAGACTGGGCTCATAGGTGACAAATGAGTTGTAATATCCATAAAATCATTGCTTTTATGAGCCACTGTATGAATTCTGTTGAATGCAGAAGGTAAATGAAGGAAAAGACTTGGGTGTAATGATCTCTGGTGGCCTCAAACCAAGTAAACAGTACACAGAAGCATTGAAAAGGGCTACCAAAATTCTTTGATTCATAGGTAAGGCCTTCAAATTTCAGTCCAGGGAAATCATTCTTACTCTGCATTTCATTGGTTCTTCTCCATCCTGAATATTGGGTCCAGTTTTGGTCTCCTTACATAGAATTAACAATTGGCATAGAATGGAAAGAGTGCAATTTCAAGCTGCCAAGATAATTATCATGCTAAGAAACAAATCCTACGAGGTTAGATTAAATTACTTGAATCTGTTTAGCTTAAAGAAGGAGAAGTCTAATGTAAATATTCATAATTGTTAAAGGCTTAGATGATATTAATCTGTCAAGTCACTTAAAACTTGTTTGTCTGATTTCACTTGTATTAATAGATGCAAACAATTGGGCATATGTCAACATATGGAATGATGTGCCAATTAGAGTAGTTGAAAGCAGAAGTATGGTTAAGTTTAAGTATTGACTTGATAAATGATGTGCTTGAAGTCTATGACTTATACTATTTGTGCCTCCTTATTCGCATTGAAAATTTGCAGGTTATTTCCTTTGAATTTATCTGTACACTTTCTAACTTTTACTATACTAAGCTGTTGTAAGTTTCCAATATCTTCCACTATCACAAACTGTCTTGAAAGGACCCATAGATCTGTTCCTGTTTGAATTCCTCTTTGTTCCTTTGTATCTCTATTGTATACTTATTGGAAGTTGTCAAACATGCCATTCATACCCCCTCTGCCCTCTAACTTATCATTTGACCAGGCCAATACAGAGGTAATGATATAAATTTTTGTACAGTTTGTGTTACTTTTGAATGCCAATGTATCATTATGTAAAGGAAAATGTTTGATTTTTTCAGATTGTTATGCGATATCCAGACCATGCATCTCACTTAAAGGTTAAATGTGATGCAGCACATGTATTGTACATACTTATATTTCTTATATACATGATCAACAGCTTCAAGGTTATTGTCTTTTAGATAAAATATTTGATGTAACATTATTTTTTGTTCTACAGAAAGGGGAATACCGCTTCTTATCAGATATGCTGGATGATTTCAATCTGATGTTTGACAATGCTCAGCAATACAATCGTCCAGACTCAAGGATATACCGTGATGCTGTGAAGCTCCAGAAATATGTTCAGATCAAAGCTGAAGAGATAGCAGCAGTGGATGAAGAGGTGAGAATATTGATCTGTTTTTGTTATTGAGGCAATTGTAGACAAGAGGCCAAGTCTGGTTGTGCTTGCAGCTTCATTTTTTCTTTGGTAACATCACCTGTATAGAGATGAATAGAAATAAGATTAGACTAAGGAGTAACTTCTTTCATACTTAATTGCCATTTTCTTTGTTAGTGAGGTAGCTTCAGGAACAGATGAAGAAAGGTCACGTCTATTCACATCTATTTTCTAGCTGTCATGTGTAATGCACTGAAACCACTGCTCCCTGTCCTCAACCAGGCCCCACAGAACTTTCCGTGGTTTATGCTTGCCAATTAACATGCCTTGGTTCAATCCATTCACGGAAGTATACCACAGTATACCACATCACTTCAAGTCACTTTATCCCGTGCATGGCTTTAATCCTCCTGCATGTTCAGGCCCCAGTCATTCAAAATCCGTTTCACTCTGTCCTTCCATTTCCAATTTGGCCTCATTCTCATTGTTCCCCTAACCCCTGACACATATATCATCTTTGCCAACCTTTCCGCACCCATTCTTTCATATGTTCAAACCATTTTTGCACACCCTCTTCTGCTCTTTCAACCACACCCTTGTATTGCCACACTTCTCTCATACCCTTTCATTACTTACTCGATCAAACCACCTCACTCCACATATTGTCCTCCAACACTTCATTTCCAACACATCCAACATCCACCCTCTTATGCACAGCCTCATCTATAGCCCATGCCTCTCATCCTTACAATATTCCTGGTATTGCTATTTCTTCAGACATACCCATTTTTTTGTCCCTCAGATATCATTCTCTCATTCCACACATTCTTTAGCACTCCCAGAAACTTTGCTCCCTCCACCACCCTATGACTCATTTCGGCTTCCATGGTTTCATTTGCTGTCATATTCACTCCCAGATATCTAAAACATTCCACTTCCACCAACTTTTCTCCATTCAAATTCACATCCCAACTAACTTGTCCCTCGATCATGTTGAACCTAATAACCATGCTCTTATTCACATTCACCCTGAACTTCCTACTCCCACACATTTTTCCATATTTAGTCACCCACTTATGCAGTATCTCATTTGAATCTGCCACCAGTGTTGTATCATCAGCAAACAACACCTGATTCACTTTCAAGGCCCTCCTGTCCCCCACAGACTGCATACTCGCCCCTATCTCCAAGACTCTTGCAATTAGCCCCTCCACCCTATCCATAAACAGATTGAACAACGATGGTGACATCATACATCCCTGCCGCAAACCATCCTTCACTTCGAAGTATTCACTCTCCTCGCTTGCTACTTGAACACAAGCCTTACACCCTTTATGAAAAATTCTCATTGCTTTCAGCAGCTTACCCCCCCCACACCATATACTCTTTAGACCTTCCACACAGGATCTCTGTCTACCTTAACATATGCATTTTCCAGATCCATACGTGCCTTATGCAAATTCATCAGTTTCTGAGTATTTCTCACACACATTCAGTAAAGTAAGCACCTGATCCACATCCTCTACCACCTCTGAAACCATACTGCTCCTTCCCATTCTGATGCTCTGTACATGCCTTCACCCTCTCAGTCAGTATCCTCCCATACAACTTGCCAGTTATATTCAACAAACTTATGTCTTTGTAGTTTGAATACTCACCATTATTCCCTTGTCCTTATACAACAGAACTATACATGCATTTTGCTAATCCTTAGGCACCTCTTCATGATCCACAAATACATTGAATATCCTTACCAACCACTCAACAACACAGTCACTCCCTTTTTTAATGAATTCAACAGCAGTACCATTCACTCCAGCTGCCTTGCTGCATTTCATCTAATGTAAGGCTTTCACCACCTCTTCTCTTTTTGCCAGACCACTCTCCATGACTCTAACTTCTCATATCACCCCAACCAAAACATTGTACATCTGCCATTCTTATCATCAAATACTCTAAACAATCCTTCAGAATACTCACTCCATCACCATCTGTTAACACTTCCCCTCTTGCCCTCTTCAGTGATGTTCCCATTTATTTATCTTGTCTTTTTCACAATATTCACCTTCCAAAACATCTTATCCTCCCTAAAGCTTACTGATACTCTCTTACCCCAACTTACATTTGCCATCTTTTTCAATCCCAGCACCTTCCTGTTGACTTTGTGCCATTTTTTCTTATACATCATACACATTTCCCAAACGCCTCTCTTTTTTCTTTCAGTAGCAACTTTACTTCTTCATCTTACATTTACATTATGAGGGTGATGAATGAATGGAATGGTCAGTGCAGACAGCATACATAAATTCAAGAAGCTGTATGATGATAGGGAATGATCAAGAGTTGGGGCTTCATGAGTTCAAAAGTCCCTCTCCATATGGTAAAAATAGGTAGCTACATATGATAAAGAAACCTACATTTCTGTCTTACCCAGTGTCACTGTTTCTAAAAATAGATTTTTATTTATTCACAGGATTCTGACAGCTACAGTGATGATGATGATTCTCATTCTCATAGCAGACGCCGGTTGGGTCGTCCTGCAAGGCCGCTGACGTTTAAACGTCGAGCAAAGATCCTCTTTAAAACCTTGATGGACTACATGACAGAAGATGGACGACAACCAATTGTTGCTTTTATTGAAAAACCAGCTAAGAGGGATTACCCAGACTACTATGAGGTATAGCAACTCTGGTCATAGACTGTACCAGAGTTTAAAAAAAAAGAAATATGCTTAACAAGTTGACTCATATTTTGCTAGTTGTAAGGATTTTAATGTCGTCTTTATTGATGGTTTGAATTGATCAAGGCCTATTTACTGATATGCTGTTGAGAATATATTTTTGGACAAATGTGTTTTGAGATATTTTGTTTACAGGATATTAGATGGAATCCTACTCTGTGAAAAGGGTTGTTTAAGGCCATACCAGAAAATGATAATTAATAACTCCGTCTAACTCAGGGAATTACACTTCATCCACTCTGCCCTGCACAGGGATCAAATCCATTGGCTTGGTCTTGATAAGGTTAAATGTCCCTTCATATAGGTTTCCCTCTTTTTATTCCCAATTTGGAGTCAGACTTGGGTTTCATGGACTAAAAATTTAGTTTTGCTATTGCATCTAGGTCTTCCCAGGATGTATAATAACACTGTTAACTTGAATCTTTCTTTCCTTTTCTAGATGGTTATTCCCTTCCCTGTTTAGATGAGGTTACATGAATTGAGAATGTAAAGTGTATTCTCCGTGCTTAGATGTACCTTGTATATTTATGTTTAAGATGAGTTTGTCTGTCTCTCTTTGCAGTGCTAACCTCCATTGTTCTATATGTGGGAATGAATCACGTTCGTAAAGCTATACAGTACATTCATACGTATCCTTATCAGAATGATAAAATATCTTCCTCACCATCTTATTCAAAATGCAAATATGACATTATATGAGAATTGTGTCCATTCCATCTAGCCCTTTTTCCAAAAGAATGCCCACATCAGAATCAAGTGAAATAGATGTGTCCATTGAGTCCTCGGCTGTGGAACAGGAAAGTAAGATAAGGTCTTCCACTCATGTACAAGATGGTTTCATTGCTTAGAATCTTGATGTCATTCAGAAACTACTTCATCATATTTCTCCATAATTTGTATGGTGAGGTGAAAAAGGATTGGGAATACCATCCTGACTCAGGAGCTTTAAAGTGATGCCTGAAACTATCTTATACCCTCCATGTTAGGTTTTCTGGTCGTGCCTTTTGTCTTCAGGGCTAGTTCTAGGATCTTTTCCCTTCAGATGCTGTACATCTACTCAGATCTCACTTGTTTTCTTGGCATAAGTTTGTTTTGCTATCTCTGGTCTGCAGAATCTTTTTAAATTTAATCATGAACTCATGGCCCCTAGTCTCTGGCATCATTCGGTACTAAGAATTTCCAGGTTCCCACCTAACTCTACAGCTTAGACAGTTGTGGTAATGGCTTCCTAAATTTTTCTGTATCTAATAGACCTGCCTCTTTTTATGTTCTTTATACAAGCATTCATGGTCTCTCTAGTAACCTTTCTTCTGCTGAACACTATCTGTTCAAAACATCTAGTATCTTACTTCTCTCTTTGACCCAATTATCGAATGACGTCCTCAGTCTCCACTCTGATTCCAATTCAAGGGTGGTATCTGTGCTTATTCCAACATCAGCACATCTGTGGCATTCCTTGAGGACTTTGGGTCCCCAAACTTTGATGTTATCTGGCTCAACGTCTTTCTCCCAACTACTACTGTTTTCCTGTGTTTCACCTAGTGCTCCCCTCATATTGCAAATTTTATATTTTTCTTTAACCATCAACTCCTGCCATGAAGCTTTAACATCCTCTCACCAGCAAGCTGAGATCCTCTACCTAGGAGATTTCAACACTCACTAGAGGATATTGTTGAACTCCTCTATGTGGATGGGGGAGAGGGGGGGGTTTAAACCTTCACATTCTCCTTTTTCAATAACGTAAAGCAAATTGTCACCCACCCAACCCATATTCTGGACCGCTGTGACCAATCTCCTGATACTCTGGAACTGTTTTTTTCCTCAAATCCTTTGTGCTGTAGTTAAACAGCCTTGCCTCCATTTGGTTCATCTGACTACACTCTTATCCCTGGGGATAGGGGATTAAGAGTACTTCCCACGTATTCCCTGCGTGTCGTAGAAGGCGACTAAAAGGGGAGGGAGCGGGGGGCTGGAAATCCTCCCCTCTCGGTTTTTTTTTAATTTTCCAAAAGAAGGAACAGAGAATTGGGCCAGGTGAGGGTATTCCCTCAAAGGCCCAGTCCTCTGTTCTTAACGCTACCTCGCTAATGCGGGAAATGGCGTATAGTTTGAAAGAAAGAAAAAAAGACTACACTCTTGTAGATGTATTTCTTTTGACTGCACCTTCCCTCCAGCGGCCCCTTCAAAAAGTATATGTTGGCACCTCAGTAAAGCTGACTGGTCTAACTTATGAAAATTCAGTTCTGACTACAGGAATGGAAGCATATCCTCTCTTCCTCCAAGACTACCACTTCTTCCATTCCATGGTTCAACCATTCCTTTTCTGAGACCATTCAGGTAAGGGATCAGGTATATCAGATTCGGAAAACTCTCCTACCTCTTGACTTCCATTCAGCATTTATCATTGCCTGTAATCATTGCAAGTATAGTATTCAAGAGATAAAGTGTTCCTTAATTGAAAGGAAGTGCATTAACCTCTCTTCTTTATCCACTGTTGGGCCTGTCTGGTCATTACCTAAACGTTACTATAGCTATTTTCCCTAAGAAAAAGCCGTTCCCTATGGTTTTTATTTCTCCACTAACTCTGCCTTGGATGACTCTAACATTTCCTCTTCCCCTGATGCTCCTTTTACTAATCTTATACCACTCCCTGTGATCTCTTTTCAAGCTGACCAAAAGGCATGTTTCCTCTTGAGCACAAGGAAGGCTTATGGACTTGATGGCATCCAACCCTGTGTACTGAAAGAATATACCTCCAAACTTGCACCCATTCTTGCTTGTTTGTCCTGCTTCTTTTTGAAAAGCAGAACTTTTTCTTTTTCTTGAAAGCATGCATAAATGCATCCCATCCCTAAGAAGGGTGAGTATTCTAACCCCTTTGACTATCTCTCTTGTTGCTTTGGCTTCAACATTTCCAAAATCTTTGAATCCTTCCTCAACCCCTATATCCTGAGACTTATTGGATCTCATAGTCTTCTTTTTGATCTCAAGTATGGCTCCTGCAAGGCAAGAGCCACAAATGATAACCTTTCCTATCTTGCTAATAGCTGGTTATCATCTCTGAAAGATTTTTTGAACCCTGTGTAGCTGCCTCTGATATATGCAAAGCTTTTGATAGGGTGCTGTATTAAGGTCTCATCTCTTAAGCTCCTCTCTTTTGACTTTTGACTTTGCTCCCTCATATCTAGCTTCCTCTTTGGCTGATCAGTTTCTGTAGTTGTTGATGGATCTTCCTCTTCCCATTTCTCCATCAGTGGTAATGCTCCTCATGGTTCTGTCCCATCTCCTACACATTTTCCTCTTTTTCTCAAGGATTTCGTTTTATCTATAGATAACCAAATGGATTGATGAGGTAATAGCAACACTGTATTTTTCCACATCCTTCATCTCTACTCCTTCTGCTTGATCAACATTCCATCTCAACACAACTTCCTTGGTAAACTCAAGCTTGGATAGGATATCTCTGGTTAAATTTAATGCCTATAAGACCCAGTTTCTGACCATCTCTATATCAAAGATTCCTCACAACTTTCTTCTCTGCTCTGATAGATGTGTAACTCCACCTCTTGACTCGATGAATATACTTGGTATTATTATAACATCCACAATATCTTGGAAACCTTAAATTACAGAAGTAGCTAAGGCTTCCTTTAAGAAACTGGGAGTCCTGTTTAGATGTCAAAATTTCTTTTCTTCTCAAACAATTGCTCCATTTGCACAAAGAATTGATATGTCTTTGGGTGGTTCTAGCTCTGCATCCTTACTTGACAGATTTAAGTTGAAAGCTTATCAACTTTTTCAAGGTAACCTCAAAACTTGACCCACTTGCCCATGCTGTATTGTTTGTTCACTTTCCCTTATTTTTTAAGTATTGCTTTGGTTTTTGCTTGAGCTAGGTCTTATGTTCCTCCACCATTACTTAGACCACATAATACTGGACAAGCTATTATGTCACATGATTATGGTGTGGCTGTTGACCATTTAAGGGTGGGCCATCTTGATGATTGTTTCTTTCCCTACACCTTGAAGCTTTGGAACTCTCTACCCTCTCATGTTTTAACCAATACCTATGATTTAGCACTTTTTAAAAGACAGGTTTTTCACTCTCCAAAATTTTTATATACTTATCTCTTCTTTTTCTCTTTCATTAACCGTTTTTTATTAGTTATGGCCCAGCCTTGATGTCGACTTTTGCCCATGACTGAGGCCTAAAAAAAGTGGGATGGGGGTGGACATACATAAGTGTACATTGTTGACAAGTAAAGATAGTAATAGGGCATTATTGAATTATGTACCAATTGATAAGTGTTTGACTTTTGGATTTGCATGTGTTAATAGGAGCAGTTGGGGGGATTTCTGATCATTGCCTGGTATAGGCAAAGGTGAAGATTTGCAAGGGTTTTTAGAGAAGAGGAAACTTTGTGAATAAGGAGAAAGATGTGAAAGTGAGTGAGTTTGGAAAAGATACCTGTGTGAAGTGATATCTGGGGAGATTGGGTGTACAGTGGCAAAAGGTAAGAAAAAAGATAAGAGTAATGAAGCAAGGGGATTGGGTGAGGAGAGGGAGATATTTTGGGGCACAGTGCTGGCATGTACAAAGAAGTGTGTGGCATGCAAAAGTTAGGAGGTTGGCAGATGAGAAAGGTTAGTGATTGGTGGGATGATGAAGTAAAGTTGTTAGTGAAAGAGAAAAGAGAGCGTATGGGCAGTACTTTTAGGGAAGGAGTGCAAGTAATGGGGGGGTACAAGAGAAAACTGCAGGAGGTCGAAAAGAAGAAGCAGGGGTTGAAAAGGAGAGCAAATGAGAGTTGGGAAGGGCAGTTATCAGTAAACTAGAGGGGGATTAAGATGATGTTTTGGAAGGAGGTTAATAGTGTGTGAGAAACAGAAGAACAAATGAGATCATCAGTTAAAGGGTCAAATGGGGAAGTGGTAATTGGTAGTGACAGGTGAGGAGGGGATGGAGTAAGTATTTTGAAGGATTCTTGATTGTGTTTGGTGATAGGATGGCAGATGTAGGGTGTTTGGGTCAGGAAGGTGTACAAAGTGAGAGAGTCAAGGAGAGTGGTTTTGTGAAGAAAGAAGAGTTAGTGAAAGCATTGAATAAGATAGAATGTGGCAAGACAGCTGGAGTGAAATGTATTGTTGTTAGACTTAAGAAAGGGAATGACTCTATTGTTGAGTGGTTAGTTAGGATTTTTATTGTATGTATGGATCATGGTGATGTGCCAGGGATTCGTAGAAAGCATGTATGGTGACATTGTTTAAATGCATGGAGGACAAAGGTGACTGATTGCCCCTGGTACTTTATATTGGAGAATGGTGACAGAGGTGAAGACATGAACAGAGCATCAGACTGGGAAAGAACAGTGTAGTTTCAGGAATGGTAGAGAATTCATGGATTAGGTGTTTACTGTGAAGAATGTGTGTGAGAAATACTTTGGTGAAAGAAAAGGATTTGTAAATGGCATTTATGGATCTTGAAGAAAAATATAATAATGTTGACAGAGATGCCTTGTAGAAGGTCTTGCAAATATATAGTGTTGGAGAAGAGCTACAAGTAGTAGTGAGATGTTTTTTTCAAGACTGTATGGTGTGGATGCAAGTAGGAAGAGAGTAGAGGAGGGAAGGTTGCCTTGTGGCAAGGATGTGTGATGTCACTAAGGTTGTTTACTTTGCTCATGGATGGGGTGGTAAGAGAAGTAAATGCAAGGATCATAGAGAGAGAGGTGGATATGCAGTCTGTAAGGGGTGAGGTGAGCTTGGGAAATGAGTCAGTTATATTTTGCTGATAACACAGTACTGTTGGCTGATTTATGAAAAACTGCAGTTGTTGTTTGAGTTTGGGAGAATATGGAAAAGAAGGAAGTTGAAAGTAAATGTGATGAAAAGCAAGTTTATTAGATTTAGCAGGGCAGAAATACATATTAGCAGGATTTTGTGTTAAGATGGAGGAAGTTTGGAGGAAGGTTTAGATAACTAGGAGTGAACATAGCAGCAAGTGAAACCCTGAAAGCAGAAGTAAGTCACTGGGTGGATGAGGGGCAAAGGTTCTGGGAGCATTGAGGTATGTGTTGAATGAGAGGTTTTATCCCGAAGAGCGAAAATGGGCATGTTTGATGGTATAGTAGACTCAATGATATTATATAGATGAAAGCCACTTATAGATGAGAATGTGTGGAACAGGTTAGAAGTGTTGGACATGAAATGTTTGAGAACAGTATGTGATGTGAGGTGGTTTGATTTAGTAATTGTTAAAGGCCAAGAGAGAGTTATGGTAATAAGAAGATTGTGGTTGGTAGTGCAGAAGAGGGTGTGCTGAAGAGGTTTGGACATGTGGAGAGAATGAGTAAGGAGAAATTGATAGAAGGTATACTATGTCAGAAGTGTTGCTGTGGGCCCCTGCACATGTATCCATTTCCTTCCATCCATACCAGTGCATGTAACAACTGCTGGCTCACATTTTCCCATATTCATCAGTTAATCAGAATCCTCTTTCCACCTTCCTTTCACTTCCTCCTATTGATTCAGCAACTCCCCTTCCCTACTTCTCACATTTACATTTTCACTCTTACATCCACCTCTTACCTTTTTAGCTTCCATCCAGTACTATTTCTTATTTTTCCTAAACTTTTCTCTCAGCTTTCTCCCAAAATCTTCATTTACGCTGTCTTTGCTTTCCTCTGTCAGCTTCATAACATTCTGCTTACACATCATATGTTTTCCCCTCCTCCTTAGCTGAACTTCCACTGGTTCATTCCTTTCTTGCAGTCTACTCTATGTTTTCTTCTCTTCCACAGCATTTCTAATCTCATCCACCCACAAATGTTTTTCCCCTTGTTATCCCATATCTAACAACATTGTATCCAAGTACTAGTTCTACAACCTTTAACAGTCTTTCTGTAAAATTTTAATTACCTTATATACACATGACTGCATACATTTACTGAACTGCATCTAAACTTTCTCTCACCTTCTTTGATAGTTATCCTTTCAGTCTTTCTAATTCATCTCCTTACTTGCCAGTGCTTTTATCTCTCACTCTTTCCTCACACCATACCTCCACTTTTCCTTGACCATTACCTCCACAGGATCTGCAAAATGGTCAGAATCTCCAAAGAATCCTCTCACAACTTGAGCATTCAACACAGCCTTTCTTAATCTTTCATCCTGCCACATGATCAATCAAACCCTTTTGTGCTTCTGTTACATCTTCCATCATTTCTCATCAGAATATATCTGTGGATCATCTTGTTTTGAAAAATGGTGTTTTGTGGGGAATAAACCCTTCCCGCCACATATCCATAGGATAACTTCCATTCTCATTTACTCTAAGCTCTTCACATTTGTCTACTGTCTCACCAGTTTCATCACATTCCATCTCTGCATTCATATCACCCATTACAACCTCCGTCTCTCCTTCTCAAAACCATATATAGTCATTCAGTTTTGTCCATAAACACTTCATTTCATTCTTACCTCGTACAATCGTCATATTCACAGCCTCACGTACACATGCCCATGCATAATTCATGATTCCAGTCCTTCCTTCCTCTTACAGCGTTCTTGATCTATACCATCCATGCTCTGTAATACTCTCCCATGCTCTTGGTGATAGTACAATTGCACATGCTTCTTTCCCTCTTCCCTGTTAATTTTCATATATTCCCATCCAAAATGCTCCTCTTTCCATGCCCTCCCACAATTTGAATTCATTTGTATTTTCACTCCATACATCCTGCCTAAGGATATGGATTTCCCCAATCCCCAGCACATTCAAACTATGACTTAAAATCCTCACTAACTTTGCTCCTTTTAATCTTATTAGTCATGCCATAAACATTTGGAGCCATCACCTTCAATTACTCATCCCTTTTGCTCCTTGGCATAACTGGTGGACTCCAGTGCTGCTTCCTAGCCACTGGCAGAGTACATCTTCAGTGCAGTGTTTTCCAGAGGCAGTAGGGTTCTCAGATTGCCCAAGAAGCTAAAACTTCAGTACACCTCAAGTGTTTGTGTGTTTTAAAACTTTCTCTGGTGGAATTGGGCAATGTCTCCTCTTTCCTTTCCACCCCAAAGAGAGTACTAACAAGGTCACCATGAGAAGGCAGGGTGAGACTTTGATACTCCAGAAATCTAGAATATCCTCTTAATTTGGTGCACTGCCAAATTCTGTTCTTACCTCCATGGATTCATGATATATTATCTTTTACTAGTTCTTAATCTTCACATTGTACTATCTGTGGTTCCAAGTCCTGGTGATATATTATCTCTCTCTAGTCCCAATTCTTCATGATATATTATCTCTTTAGTTCCATATCTTCATAATGAATTATCTTTATCTTTAGTTTCGAGTCTTCATGATGTATTATCCATCTAGTTTCAATTCTTCATGATGTATTATCTCTCTATAGTTCCAAGTCTTTATTATTTATTATCTCTAGTTCCAAGTTTTCATTGTGTATTATTGGTCTACTTCCAAGTCTTCATGATGTATCATCTCTTTATTTCTAAATTTTCATGATGTATTATCTCTGTTTCCAAGTCTTCTTAGTGTATTGTCTTTCCCTAGTTCCAAGTCTTCATGATGTGTTTTCTCTCTTTAGTTCCATATTTTCCTGATGCATTACATCATTCATTCGAGTTCTTCAGGATGTATTATAGCTTCTTAGTTCAAAGATATTATGATGTATTATCTCCCTCTAGTTCCAAGTCTTCTTGGTGTATTGTCTCTTTAGTTCCATTTCTTAATGATGTATTATCTCTCCTTAGCTCCAAGTTTTCATAATGTGTTATCTCTCACTAGTTTCAAGTCTTCATGGAGTATTGTCTCTCTCTAGTTCCAAACCTTCATGATGTATAATCTCCCCTTAGTTCCAAGTTTTTGTGGTGTACTATCTCTCTCTAGTTCCGAGTTTGCAAGGTGTACTGTCTCTCTCTAGTTCCAGGTCTTCATGTGTCATCTCTCTCTAGTTCCAAGTCTTCATGATGCATTATCTCTCTCAAGTTTGAAGTCCTCATGATGTGTTATCTCTCTGTAGTTCAAAGTTTTCATGATGTAGTATCTCTCTCTAGTTTCAAGTCTTCATGATGCATTATCTCCCTCAAGTTTCAAGTCTTCATGATGTGTTGTCTTTCTCTAGTTCAAAGTCTTCATGATGTAGTATCTCTCTCTAGTTTCAAGTCTTCTTGATGTATTATCTCTCTTAAGTTCCAAGTCTGCATGATGTATTCTCTCTCTCTAGTTTCAAGTCTTCATGATGTATTATCTCTGTAGTTCAAAGTCTTCATGATGTAGTATCTCTCTCTAGTTTCAAGTCTTCTTGATGTATTATCTCTCTTAAGTTCCAAGTCTGCATGATGTATTATCTCTCTCTAGTTTCAAGTCTTCATGATGTATTATCTCTGTAGTTCAAAGTCTTCATGATGTAGTATCTCTCTCTAGTTTCAAGTCTTCATGATGTATTATCTCTTGAATTCCAAGTGTGCATGATGTATTATCTCTCTCTAGTTTCAAGTCTTCATGATGTATTATCTCTCTCAAGTTCCACATCTGCATAATGTATTCTCTCTCTCTAGTTTCAAGTCTTCTTGATGTACTATCTCTCTTTAGTTTCAAGTCTTCATGATGTATTATCTCTCTTTAGTTTCAAGTCTTCATGATTTATTATCTCTGAAGTTTCAAGTCTTTGTATTATCTCTCTCAAGTTTCAGGTCTTCATGATGTATTATCTATCTTTAGTTTCAAGTCTTCATGATGTACTATCTCTCTCAAGTTTCAGGTCTTCATGATGTATTATCTCTCTTTAGTTTTAAGTTTTCATAATGTATTATTTCTCTCTAGTTTCAGGTCTTCATGATGTATTATCTCTCTTTAGTTTCAAGTCTGCATGATGTATTATCTCTCTCAAGTTTCAAGTCTTCATGATGTATTATCTGTTTTTAGTTTCAAGTCTTCATGATGTATTATCTGTCTTTTGTTTCAAGTCTTCATGATGTGGTATCTCTGTTAAGTTCCAAATCTTCATTATGTATTATCTTTCTTAAGTTTCAAGTCTTTTTTTGTAGATCTCTCTCAAGATTCAAGTCTTCATGATGCATTATCTCAAGTTTCACGCTTTCATGATGCAGTATCTCTCTCTAGTTTCAAGTCTTCATGATGTATTATCTCTCCCAAGTTCCAAGTCTGCATGATGTATTATCTCTTCTTAGTTTCAAGTCTTCATGATGTATTATTTCTCTCTAGTTTCAAGTCTTCATGATATATTATCTCTCAAGTTTCAAGTCTTCATGATGTATTATCTCTCTCAAGTTTCAAGTCTTCATGATGTATTATCTCTCTGTAATTTTAAGTCTTTGTTATGTATCATTTTTCTCTAGTTTCAAGTCTTCATGATATATTATCTGTCTTTAGTTTCAAGTCTTCATGATGTATTATCTCTCGGTAATTTCAAGTCTTCATGATATATTATCTCTTGGTAATTTCAAGTCTTCATGATGTATTATCTGTATCTAATTTCAAGTCTTCCATGTTGTATTATCTCTCTCTAGTTTCAAGTTTTCATTAGGTATTATATTTAACTAGTTTCAAGATTCATGGTGTATTGTCTCTCTGCAGTTCCAAATCTTCAGGTTGTATTATTTCAACTTAATTCCAAGTTTTCATGATATATTAACTCCCTCTAGTTCAGAGTTTGCAAGGTGTACTGTCTCTTTCTAGTTTCAAGTCTTATTGTATAACCTGTCTCTAGTTCCAAGTCTTCATGATATATTAGCTGTCTCTAGTTTCAAGTATTCATGGTGTATTATCTCTCACTAGTTCCAAGTCTTCATTATCTATTATCTCTCTAGCTTCAAGTCTTCATGATGTATTCTCTCTCTCTCTAGTTTCAAGTCTCCTTGATGCATTATCTCTCTAGTTTCAAGTCTTCTTGATGTGTTATCTGTCTCTAGTTTCAAGTCTTTATGATGTATTATCTGTCTTTAGTTTCAAGTCTTCATGATGTATTATCCCTCTCTAGCTTCAAGTTTCACTCTCTAGCTTTAAGTCTTCATGATGTATTCTCTCTCTCTAGTTTCAAGTCTTCTTGATGTATTATCTCTGTCTAGTTTCAAGTCTTTATGATGTATTATCTGTCATGAGTTTCAAGTCTTCATGATGTATAATCTCATATTAGTTTCAAGTCTTCATGATGTATTATCTCTTATTAATTTCAAGTCTTCATGATGTAATATTTGTCTTTAGTTCTAAGTTTTCATGATGTACTTTCTATCTCTGGCTGTAAGTCTTCATGATGCCCTACCTGTCATTCACATCGTCTTAATGCATTACTATATGTCGTTGGCTTCAAGCCTTCTCATATTATTATGTGTCACTGACTTCGAGTCTTCATACATTATTGTATCATTGGCTTCAAGTCTTCATACATTATTTTAAGTCAGTGTCTTCAAGTCTTCTTATATTTTTGTATGTTATTGACTTCAAGGTCTTCCTAAGTTATTATGTAATTGGCTTCAAGTCTTCATACATTATATGTTATTGGCTTCAGGTCTTCTTATGTTATTATATGTCACTTCCGGTCCTCCTACATTATTATATGTCTTAGGCTTCTTACATTATTATACATTGTTGGCTTCAAATATTCGTACATTATTATATGTCATTGGCTCCAAGTCTTCAAGATGTTATATTTCTTGGTGGCCGCAAGTCATCATGATGTGTTACTTAGTCCATCAGATGTGATACCAGAATTAGAAACAATACAGTTAATGTAATGCAAGAATTATTTTTTTGAAAGCATAGCAATCAGTTGCACCATAAAAGTAGTTGTAATTTATTACATTGTTATACTGCTTTATAACTCTGATGATAACCACAAAGTAATCTGTATAGTCATGGATATCATGGTCATGCAATCACACCCAAATCTTCTCACCTTACCAAATGTGGCCAACTCTCTACAGTCTGCAGATTTCTTCTTTTTGGATTGAATATAGAGTTGGAGAAAACCTGAAAGAAGTTTCTACTCCATTTCTTTTTGTATGATTGTAAAAGATTTTTCTGTTGTACAGATAAGGTATTAAAAAGGGGAAAATCTCCACAGTGTTTTTTAGAATTAAGATAAAGAAAATGATGTAGAAGTTAAGGACTGACTAAAGCACAAAAGTGACTTAGATGAAAATGTTGAGATTCTATGGCATTTTAGAATGTATGACGTAGGAATTGTGAAGGAAATTTACAAGAATATGTTAACAGAGAGATCTATTCTATTCTATTTTGCTTTGTCGCTGTCTCCCGCGTTTGTGAGGTAGCGCAAGGAAACAGACAAAAGAAATGGCCCAACCCACCCCCATACACATGTATATACATACACGTCCACACACGCAAATATACATACCTATACATCTCAATGTACACATATATATACACACACAGACACATAAATATATACCCATGCACACAATTCACACTGTCTGCCTTTATTCATTCCCATCGCCACCTCGCCACCTTCAATGTATCTATGGTGATACTTTCAAACTCTCTAAGTAGTTTTTTTTTTTTCCCGCGTTTGCGAGGTAGCGCAAGGAAACAGACGAAAGAAATGGCCCAACCCACCCCCATACACATGTATATACATACGTCCACACACGCAAATATACATACCTACACAGCTTTCCATGGTTTACCCCAGACGCTTCACATGCCTTGATTCAATCCACTGACAGCACGTCAACCCCGGTATACCACATCGCTCCAATTCACTCTATTCCTTGCCCTCCTTTCACCCTCCTGCATGTTCAGGCCCCGATCACACAAAATCTTTTTCACTCCATCTTTCCACCTCCAATTTGGTCTCCCTCTTCTCCTCATTCCCTCCACCTCCGACACATATATCCTCTTGGTCAATCTTTCCTCACTCATTCTCTCCATGTGCCCAAACCATTTCAAAACACCCTCTTCTGCTCTCTCAACCACGCTCTTTTTATTTCCACACATCTCTCTTACCCTTATGTTACTCACTCGATCAAACCACCTCACACCACACATTGTCCTCAAACATCTCATTTCCAGCACATCCATCCTCCTGCGCACAACTCTATCCATAGCCCACGCCTCGCAACCATACAACATTGTTGGAACCACTATTCCTTCAAACATACCCATTTTTGCTTTCCGAGATAATGTTCTCGACTTCCACACATTCTCCAAGGCTCCCAGAATTTTTGCCCCCTCCCCCACCCTATGATCCACTTCCGCTTCCATGGTTCCATCCGCTGCCAGATCCACTCCCAGATATCTAAAACACTTCACTTCCTCCAGTTTTTCTCCATTCAAACTCACCTCCCAGTTGACTTGACCCTCAACCCTACTGTACCTAATAACCTTGCTCTTATTCACATTTACTCTTAACTTTCTTCTTTCACACACTTTACCAAACTCAGTCACCAGCTTCTGCAGTTTCTCACATGAATCAGCCACCAGCGCTGTATCATCAGCGAACAACAACTGACTCACTTCCCAAGCTCTCTCATCCCCAACAGACTTCATACTTGCCCCTCTTTCCAAAACTCTTGCATTCACCTCCCTAACAACCCCATCCATAAACAAATTAAACAACCATGGAGACATCACACACCCCTGCCGCAAACCTACATTCACTGAGAACCAATCACTTTCCTCTCTACCTACACGTACACATGCCTTACATCCTCGATAAAAACTTTTCACTGCTTCTAACAACTTGCCTCCCACACCATATATTCTTAATACCTTCCACAGAGCATCTCTATCAACTCTATCATATGCCTTCTCCAGATCCATAAATGCTACATACAAATCCATTTGCTTTTCTAAGTATTTCTCACATACATTCTTCAAAGCAAACACTTGATCCACACATCCTCTACCACTTCTGAAACCACACTGCTCTTCCTCAATCTGATGCTCTGTACATGCCTTCACCCTCTCAATCAATACCCTCCCATATAATTTACCAGGAATACTCAACAAACTTATACCTCTGTAATTTGAGCACTCACTCTTATCCCCTTTGCCTTTGTACAATGGCACTATGCACGCATTCTGCCAATCCTCAGGCACCTCACCATGAGTCATACATACATTAAATAACCTTACCAACCAGTCAACAATACAGTCACCCCCTTTTTTAATAAATTCCACTGCAATACCATCCAAACCTGCTGCCTTGCCGGCTTTCATCTTCCACAAAGCTTTTACTACCTCTTCTCTGTTTACCAAATCATTTTCCCTAACCCTCACACTTTGCACACCACCTCGACCAAAACACCCTATATCTGCCACTCTATCATCAAACACATTCAACAAACCTTCAAAATACTCACTCCATCTCCTTCTCACATCACCACTACTTGTTATCACCTCCCCATTTGCGCCCTTCACTGAAGTTCCCATTTGCTCCCTTGTCTTACGCACTTTATTTACCTCCTTCCAGAACATCTTTTTATTCTCCCTAAAATTTAATGATACTCTCTCACCCCAACTCTCATTTGCCCTTTTTTTCACCTCTTGCACCTTTCTCTTGACCTCCTGTCTCTTTCTTTTATACATCTCCCACTCAATTGCATTTTTTCCCTGTAAAAATCGTCCAAATGCCTCTCTCTTCTCTTTCACTAATACTCTTACTTCTTCATCCCACCACTCACTACCCTTTCTAATCAACCCACCTCCCACTCTTCTCATGCCACAAGCATCTTTTGCGCAATCCATCACTGATTCCCTAAATACATCCCATTCCTCCCCCACTCCCCTTACTTCCATTGTTCTCACCTTTTTCCATTCTGTACTCAGTCTCTCCTAGTACTTCCTCACACAAGTCTCCTTCCCAAGCTCACTTACTCTCACCACCCTCTTCACCCCAACATTCACTCTTCTTTTCTGAAAACCCATACAAATCTTCACCTTAGCCTCCACAAGATAATGATCAGACATCCCTCCAGTTGCACCTCTCAGCACATTAACATCCAAAAGTCTCTCTTTCGTGCGCCTGTCAATTAACACGTAATCCAATAACGCTCTCTGGCCATGTGTGGTAATAAAAAGAGTGTGGTTGAGAGAGCAGCAGAAGGTGTCTTGAAATGGTCTGGACATATGGAGAGAATGAGTGTGGAAAGATTGACAGAGGATATATGTGTCAGAGGTGGAGGGAACAAGGAGAAGCGGAAGACCAAATTGGAGGTGGAAGGATGGAGTGAAAAGGGTTTTGAGCAATCAGGCCTTGAACATGCAGGAGGGTGAGAGGTGTGCAAGGAATAGAGTCAGTTGGAATGATGTGGTATACCAGGGGTCAACATGCTGTCAGTGGACTGAACCAGGGCATGTGAAGCATCTGGAGTAAACCATGGAAAGGTGTTTGGGGTCTGGGTGTAGATAGGGAGCTGTGGTTCCAGTGCATTACACATGACAGCTAGAGACTGAGTGTGAATGAATGTGGTCTTTTTGTATGTTTTCCTGGTGCTACCTCACTGATGTAGGGGGTGGCGATGCAATTTCCTTTCGGATGGGTTGCGCTGGGAATGGATGAAGGTAAGCAAGTATGAATATGTACATGCATTTATATATATATTTGGCTATATGTATATGTGTATATGTTGATATGTATATATAGTTTTCTTTCTAATTATTTATTATACTTAACCACCATCTCCCGCTTTAGTGAGGTAGCGCAAGGAAACAGACAAGGAATTGCCCAACCTTCTCACATACACATGTATATTGGAAAGGATCACAATTTTGCGCGTGATCAAGATATTCCTATGAGTCCATGGGGAAAATGAAACACGAAAAGTTCCCAAGTGCACTTTCGTGTAATAATCACATCATCAGGGGAGACACAAGAGAGAAATATAACAGTCAGTTGATATACATCGAAGAGACGAAGCTTGGACGTATATCAACTGACTGTTATATTTCTCTCTTGTGTCTCCCCTGATGATGTGATTATTACACGAAAGTGCACTTGGGAACTTTTCGTGTTTCATTTTCCCCGTGGACTCATAGGAACACATGTATATTTTTTATATATTTATTTTGCTTTGTCGCTGTCTCCCGCGTTTGCGAGGTAGCGCAAGGAAACAGACGAAAGAAATGGCCCAACCCACCCCCATACACAATGTATATACATACACGTCCACACATGCAAATATACATACCTATACATCTCAATGTACACATATATATACACACACAGACACATACATATATACCCATGCACACAATTCACACTGTCTGCCCCTATTCATTCCCATCGCCACCTCGCCACACATGGAATACCATCCCCCTCCCCCCTGGTGTGTGCGAGGTAGCACTAGGAAAAGACAACAAAGGCCCCATTCGTTCACACTCAGTCTCTAGCTGTCATGCAATAATGCCCGAAACCACAGCTCCCTTTCCACATCCAGGCCCCATACAACTTTCCATGGTTTACCCCAGACGCTTCACATGCCCTGATTCAATCCACTGACAGCACGTCGACCCCGGTATACCACATCGATCCAATTCACTCTATTCCTTGCCCGCCTTTCACCCTCCTGCATGTTCAGGCCCCGATCACACAAAATCTTTTTCACTCCATCTTTCCACCTCCAATTTGATCTCCCACTTCTCCTCGTTCCCTCCACCTCTGACACATATATCCTCTTGGTCAATCTTTCCTCACTCATTCTCTCCATGTGCCCAAACCATTTCAAAACACCCTCTTCTGCTCTCTCAACCACTCTCTTTTTATTTCCACACATCTCTCTTACCCTTACATTACTTACTAGATCAAACCACCTCACACCACATATTGTCCTCAAACATCTCATTTCCAGCACATCCACCCTCCTGCGCACAACTCTATCCATAGCCCATTCCTCGCAACCATACAACATTGTTGGAACCACTATTCCTTCAAACATACCCATTTTTGCTTTCCGAGATAATGTTCTCGACTTCCACACATTCTTCAAGGCTCCCAGGATTTTCGCCCCCTCCCCCACCCTATGATTCACTTCTGCTTCCATGGTTCCATCTGCTGCCAGATCCACTCCCAGATATCTAAAACACTTTACTTCCTCCATTTTTTCTCCATTCAAACTTACCTCCCAATTGACTTGACCCTTAACCCTACTGTACCTAATAATCTTGCTCTTATTCACATTTACTCTTAACTTTCCTCTTTCACACACTTTATCAAACTCAGTCACCAGCTTCTGCAGTTTCTCACATGAATCAGCCACCAGCGCTGTATCATTAGCGAACAACAACTGACTCACTTCCCAAGCTCTCTCATCCCCAACAGACTTCATACTTGCCCCTCTTTCCAAAACTCTTGCGTTCACCTCCCTAACAACCCCATCCATAAACAAATTAAACAACCATGGAGACATCACACACCCCTGCCGCAAACCTACATTCACTGAGAACCAATCACTTTCCTCTCTTCCTACACGTACACATGCCTTACATCCTCGATAAAAACTTTTCACTGCTTCTAACAACTTGCCTCCCACACCATATATTCTTAGTACCTTTCACAGAGCATCTCTATCAACTCTATCATATGCCTTCTCCAGATCCATAAATGCTACATACAAATCCATTTGTATATACACATGTATATACATAAATATCCACACATGCACATATGCATACATGTTGGAAAGGATCACAATTTTGCGCATGATCAAGTCTATTCCTTTGAGTCCATGGGGAAAATGAAACTTGATAAGTTCCCAAGTGCTTTTTCGTGTAATAATCATATCATCAGGGGAGACACGAGAGAAATATAACAGTCAGTTGATATACAACGAAGAGAGGTAGCTAGGATGCCTTATGGTAAACATGCGATTTTTACCATATGGCATCCTAACAACGTCTCTTTATTGTATATCAACTGACTTATATTTCTCTCTTGTGTCTCCCCTAATGATGTGATTATTACATGAAAGTGCACTTGGGAACTTACCGTGTTTCATTTTACCTGTGGACTCATAGGAATATACATTTCAACATATACATACATATACATACACAGACATATACATATATATACACATGTACATATCCATACTTGCTGCCTTCATCCATTTCCATCACCACCTCGCCACACACGAAATAGCATCCCCCCACCCCCAAGCGAGGCAGCTTCAGGAACAGACAAAAAAGGCCACATTCGTTCACACTCAGTCTCTACCTGTCATGTGTAATGCACCCAAACCACAGCTCCCTTTCCACATCCAGGCCCCACAAAACTTTCCATGGTTTACCCCAGATGCTTCACATTCCCTGGTTCAGTCCATTGACAGCACGTCCACCCCCGGTACACCACATCATTCCAGTTCACTCTATTCCTTGCACGCCTTTCACCCTCCTTTATGTTCAGGTCCCGATCACTCAAAATCTTTTTCTTTCCACCCTTCCACCTCCAATTTGGTCTCCCGCTTCTCCATCTTCCTTCCACCTCTGACACAATTATCCTCTGTCAATCTTTCCTCACTCTCTCTCCTTGTGTCCAGACCATTTCAACACACCCTCTTCTGCTCTCTCAACCACACTCTCTTCATTACCACACATCTCTCTTACCCTTTCATTACTTACTCGATTGTCCGCAAACATTTCATTTCCAACACATCCACCCTCCTTTGCACATCCACCGTCCTCCAACACATCCACCCTCCTCTATAGCCCATACCTTGCAACCAATATAACATTGTTGGAAGCACTATTCCTTCAACTATTCCTTCAAACATACCCATTTTTGTTCTCCAAGATAACGTTCTCGCCTTCCACACATTCTTCAATGCTCCCAGAACCTTCGCTCCCTCCCCCATTGTGTGACTCACTTCCGCTTCCATGGTTCCATCCGCTGCTAAGTCCACTCCCAGATATCTAAAACACTTCACTTCCTCCAGTTTTTCTCCATTCAAACTTACCTCCCAATTAACTTGTCACTCAACCCTACTGAACCTAATAACCTTGCTCTTATTCACATTTACTCTCAACTTTCTTCTCTCACACTTACTACCAAACTCAGTCACCAACTTCTGAAGGTTTCTCACCTGAATCAGCCACCAGCGCTGTATCATCAGCAAACAACAACAGACTCACTTCCCAAGCCCTCTCATCCAGAACAGACTGCATACTTGCCCCTCTCTCCAAAACTCTTGCATTCACTTTCCTAACCACCCCATCCATAGACAAACTGAACACTCATGGAGACATCACACACCCTTGCTGCAAACTGACTTTCACTGGGAACCAGGCACTTTCCTCTTTTCCTACTCATACACATGCCTTACATACTTTGTAAAAACTTTTCGCTGCTTCTAGCAATAGTTTATGTATATGGGTATACGTTGGCGTGTATGTATATGTATATGTATATGTATTAGCATGTATGTATATGTGTGTGTATGTGAGTGGATAGGTCTTTCTTCTTCTGTTTCCTGGCGCAGCCTCACTGGTGTGGGAAACGGCAATCAGGTATGATAGTAATGATAATGTTAAAAGGTGTGAGAGTGAGTGGTAAACAGTGCAAGGGATCATTATCAGTGAATCACTTATTATTTTTTACAAGTAATTCAGTTGATCCTGCTAGAGAAATGACTTGAAACCATATTCATTGGAGGTGTGTCCTTTAAGAGATTGAAAGAATGAGTGAAGTTGCAGCAGTCACTTGGATAACATCATAGAAAGTAAATTGATCATTAGGAATTGGTTCTGGATATACATTTTGAATGATTTTTTGTTTTTGTTTAGTGTTTGCTGAAAAGAAGTTTCTTTTTGTTTTCTTTGTATTGTATTGATACTTTATACTTAACGATTTGTGCACTTCATTCACCTCATGTCATTGGAAGAGGATGTAAAATATGTCATTCTTGTGAGACTGAGTGTGTTTTTAGATCTATGTAAGTGGAGAGTATCCTTGGTTTTGTAGTATAGCATGAAGTTTCTGCTTATTATCTTTAACTGGTTATGTCATGAGCTTTTGCTTTACTTATGTTTAGATATTACAGGTATACTGCTTTGGCAGTTTTGATTATGTAGCATTTCAACAAGCTCAGCTGTGATAACACGCAACCCAAATTAACTCATTAGTCTTTTTCAGTATCAGGAGTGGAACGTCTACGCCCAGATTACATCATAATTCTTGAACAGACAGTCTCCAGCAGGTTTTTGGTCTTTACAAATTGTTGAATGTAAAGTTAAGGGTTAAATGAGGTTCATTAAACTTAACTTTGTGTAAATGGCTTGTAAAGATTGAAGGAATATCCTGTTATGGTAAAAATAAATTAAAGAATTAAGGAAAGTTAACTTTGGTACTATCATACAGGTAATTACTCAGCCTATAGATATGGAGACCATCGAAGCGAAGATCAAGGGGGATAGGTATGCTAGCGAGGAAGAGCTCATCACAGACTTCAAACTCATGTTCAGCAACTGCCAGAAGTACAACGAAGAAGGTTCAGTCATATATACTGATGCAACAATATTGGAAAGGGTGAGATTTGATTTTTGAGATTCTTGACTTCAAAACACCTGAATCTTATTCCTCACTTTTTTCATGAATGAGGTTTTCTTATTAAGATTGCCAGAAGAGTGAATCATATATACTTATACTGTTGGTAACATTTTGAAAAGGGTAAGAGTAATTGCATATCTCTGAACTGATCATATTTTTAGCATCTTAGTTCCTCATTGCTCAACAAAGCTTAAGGGTAAAGGAGAACAGTGGTTTATTGAATGTCATAGTAGTCAGGAGTTAGTGTGAGGGCAAGAGATAAGGAAGGGGTGGCACTGTTGCTGAAGAAGGAGTTGTGGGAATGTGTTATAAAGTGTAAGTGAGCTCCATGCTGATGTGGGTAAAAATGAGTCAAAAGTAAAAGTGAAAGTAAGTGAGCATTGAAAAGAGATATATGTGTATAGTGGCAAAAGGTAAGAGTAAACAAGACTAGGGGAGTTGGTGAGGAATGGGAGGTATTTAGGGAAGCAATGCTGGCATGTGCAAGAGAAGCATATGGCATGCATATGGTGGGAGCTGGACAGGTTGGAGTAGGTAATGAGTGGTGGGATAATGAAGTGAAGTTGCAAGTGGAAAAAGAAAAGATGGGTATATGGGTGGTATTCAGAGAGAAGGAGTGCAGATGATTAGGAGATGTATAGGAGAAAGCAGCATGAGGTCAAGAGGAAGGTGGATGTATTGAAAATGAGGGCAAGTGAGAGTCATCATGAGTGAGTATCAGCAGACATTTGGGAGAATAAGATGTTTAGGAAGCTTGTTAATAGTGTGCAAAAAACAAGGAACAAATAGGAACATTAGTGATGAAGTGAGGAGATTGAGTATTTTGAAGGCCTTGGAAACAGATTGAGTGAGTATTTTGAAGATCTTGGAAACATTACATCATGGAAATAGCTGAGTCTGCCTCAAAGAAACTGGGGTCCTGTTTAGATGTCAAAATTCCTTTTCATCTGAACAGCTACTCTGCTTATGCAAGGGATTGAGTTGTCTTTGTATGGAGTACTGCTCACACATCTGGGGTGGTTCTCGCACTTCATCCTTACTTGACATAGTTGTGCTACTCTGCGTTGTTGGTTTATTTTCTCTTTTCTTTAGGTATTGCTTTGGTTTGCTCCTGAAGAGCTGGCTGCTTGCATGCTTTCACCACAAGCTAGACCATGCGGTACTCAGCAATCTGCTGCATCACATAATTATTGTATGGCTGTTGGCAACTCAAGGGTGGGCTGCTTTGATGACTGTTTTCTTTCCCTACACCTTGAAGGTTTGAAACTCTTTACCTTCTCATGTCTTTCCCTATAACTATGTTGTGGCCCATTTTAAAAGAGAGGTTGTTCACTTCCAAATTTTGTAAATACTTTCCCTTGTCCCTTCTGTTTTCCTTTCATAATCATCTCTGTATTTTGATTAACTCCTGGCTTTGGTGTGGGCTTCTGTCCATGACTGGAGCTTCCAACATAAAAGAAAAAAAAAAGGAAATGTCCTGAATGATAGAGTGGCAGATGTAGGGTATTTGGGTTTAGGTGGTGTATGAAGTGAGAGGATTATGGAAAGTGGTTTGGTAAAGAGAGAAGATATGAAGGCGTTGTGTAAGATGAAATGTGGGAAGGCGGCTGAAGTGGATGGTCTTAGTTTCTAGAATTTTCATGTGTGGATTATCTCACAAACTTCTACTGAAGGTTTGGAGTACACTAAACACAACATTTTCATAACATTTGCCTTCCTACGTATAGACAGTACCATTTGGTCTGGAAATGATTTCAGACTTTCTTTAAAGAGTGTGATACCTTGGAAGTTACAGAAGCCTTGTGTTTAAAGTTCATCTCTTGCTAGTTTCATGACAAAATCTTGGCTGGTAATACTGGTGCATATAAGGTGCCCTTCAAGAACCCATATTCTTTTAGGCTTTGGCATTAATTTGACAAGCTCCATCTGGGATTAACTTTTTTTTAGACATTCTGTTTGAAGAAACAGGTTGTTCACTGCTTCAACCTAAGTGGAAACTTTCTGAAGTCTTTAACTTTTTACAGTTTATGATTTTCTTGGAATCAAGCTCTTCAGTGTCTTATGGAAATTCTTTTTATGGCCCAGAGATCTGAAAGGAGAGAGAATTACATACTATGTTCTGACTCAAGAATTTTCACATTTTTGTTGGCAAACTCATATGGGTCAAGAGGAACCCATGCCTTAGTTTTTCGGCTAAGGATGAAATCATTAGATTTAGAAATATTCCCATTATCATTCTCTCTTGGGAGATTTTATCATGAGAGCATCTTTCCTTTTGGACTAAACCAGAGATTAATGAGGATCATTTATTTGTATAAAAGAAAGAGACAGGAGGTCAAGAGAAAGGTGCAAGAGGTGAAAAAAAGGGCAAATGAGAGTTGGGGTGAGAGAGTATCATTAAATTTTAGGGAGAATAAAAAGATGTTCTGGAAGGAGGTAAATAAACTGCGTAAGACAAGGGAGCAAATGGGAACTTCAGTGAAGGGTGCAAATGGGGAGGTGATAACAAGTAGTGGTGATGTGAGAAGGAGATGGAGTGAGTATTTTGAAGGTTTGTTGAATGTTTTTGATGATAGAGTGGCAGATATAGGATGTTTTGGTCGAGGTGGTGTGCAAAGTGAGAGGGTTGGGGAAAATGATTTGGTAAACAGAGAAGAGGTAGTGAAAGCTTTGCGGAAGATGAAAACCGGCAAGGCAGCAGGTTTGGATGGTATTGCAGTGGAATTTATTAAAAAAGGGGGTGACTGTATTGTTGACTGGTTGGTAAGGTTATTTAATGTATGTATGACTCATGGTGAGGTGCCTGAGGATTGGCGGAATGCGTGCATAGTGCCATTGTACAAAGGCAAAGGGGATAAGAGTGAGTGCTCAAATTACAGAGTTATAAGTTTGTTGAGTATTCCTGGTAAAGTATATGGGAGGGTATTGATTGAGAGGGTGAAGGCATGTACAGAGCATCAGATTGGGGAAGAGCAGTGTGGTTTCAGAAGTGGTAGAGGATGTGTGGATCAGGTGTTTGCTTTGAAGAATGTATGTGAGAAATACTTAGAAAAGCAAATGGATTTGTATGTAGCATTTATGGATCTGGAGAAGGCATATGATAGAGTTGATAGAGATGCTCTGTGGAAGGTATTAAGAATATATGGTGTGGGAGGAAAGTTGTTAGAAGCAGTGAAAAGTTTTTATCGAGGATGTAAGGCATGTGTACGTGTAGGAAGAGAGGAAAGTGATTGGTTCTCAGTGAATGTAGGTTTGCGGCAGGGGTGTGTGATGTCTCCATGGTTGTTTAATTTATTTATGGATGGGGTTGTTAGGGAGGTAAATGCAAGAGTTTTGGAAAGAGGGGCAAGTATGAAGTCTGTTGGGGATGAGAGAGCTTGGGAAGTGAGTCAGTTGTTGTTCGCTGATGATACAGCGCTGGTGGCTGATTCATGTGAGAAACTGCAGAAGCTGGTGACTGAGTTTGGTAAAGTGTGTGGAAGAAGAAAGTTAAGAGTAAATGTGAATAAGAGCAAGGTTATTAGGTACAGTAGGGTTGAGGGTCAAGTCAATTGGGAGGTGAGTTTGAATGGAGAAAAACTGGAGGAAGTGAAGTGTTTTAGATATCTGGGAGTGGATCTGGCAGTGGATGGAACCATGGAAGCGGAAGTGGATCATAGGGTGGGGGAGGGGGCCAAAATCCTGGGGGCCTTGAAGAATGTGTGGAAGTCGAGAACATTATCTCGGAAAGCAAAAATGGGTATGTTTGAAGGAATAGTGGTTCCAACAATGTTGTATGGTTGCGAGGCGTGGGCTATGGATAGAGTTGTGCGCAGGAGGATGGATGTGCTGGAAATGAGATGTTTGAGGACAATGTGTGGTGTGAGGTGGTTTGATCGAGTGAGTAACGTAAGGGTAAGAGAGATGTGTGGAAATAAAAAGAGCGTGGTTGAGAGAGCAGAAGAGGGTGTTTTGAAGTGGTTTGGGCACATGGAGAGAATGAGTGAGGAAAGATTGACCAAGAGGATATATGTGTCGGAGGTGGAGGGAACGAGGAGAAGAGGGAGACCAAATTGGAGGTGGAAAGATGGAGTGAAAAAGATTTTGTGTGATCGGGGCCTGAACATGCAGGAGGGTGAAAGGAGGGCAAGGAATAGAGTGAATTGGAGCGATGTGGTATACTGGGGTTGACGTGCTGTCAGTGGATTGAATCAAGGCATGTGAAGCGTCTGGGGTAAACCATGGAAAGCTGTGTAGGTGTGTATATTTGCGTGTGTGGACGTATGTATATACATGTGTATGGGGGTGGGTTGGGCCATTTCTTTCGTCTGTTTTCTTGCGCTACCTCGCAAACGCGGGAGACAGCGACAAAGTATAATAAAAAAAAAAAAATATTATTTGTACATCCTTGAAACCCCCTTTTGGCAAGATATATCTATACATGGATCAAGAAAGCTGTCTTTTTGGTTCAATCTGGGCTTAACGTTAGAGCACAAGACATAAGGAACGTTACCTCTACTTTATCCTTCCTCAGAAACCTTTCTTTTGAAAAATATAGGGACTTAGCACTCTTCTTCCATTCTTCCACCTTTGTCAAAAGATACCTTATTTCTTACATGGTGGCTCTAAGGATTCCTCCTCTTAGAGAGTCAGATTCCATTATGCTTCAGATTCATCCATGAAGGTATTTATTTTTTGCACATTTGATGAAATATTGAAATCTTTTTTACTTACCCAACTTCATTTGCATATGCTCTCATTGTTTGTGGAGCAAACCTCAGAGGAGAGAAGTGTAAGTTTTGAAGGTTAAAGCAAATTTTTCCCACTCCCCTTTTTTTTCCTGCCCTGTCTTCCTTTTTTTTTTTTTTTAAAGTTTTTCTTTGTACCTTTTTATGACTGCCTTGTTTTAACACAGTGATCTGTGAATTGTGACCCCTGAATGGACAAGCAGTTGGGTTATTGATGTTGACCTGATGGTATTTGGCAGTTGGCTGAGAGCAAACCCATTAGTTAAGCAAATGGCGCTGGTGATCTAAAGATCAGCTGGAAAAGGTGAGCAAGTAATTAATATCCTCATTAGAATTGTAGGCATGATCCTGGCCTTGATAATCCCAAGGAATACAGTACCTCATTGCTTGTGAGACACCACTTTGGAAAGTAAAGTATTTTCAACCTTCAAAACCTACAATTTGAGTATGTAACCTCAGGACTTCATCTGTGGGGCTCCTGCAGTTCTATGGTTGTGCTATATCCATTGGTAGGGAAATGATAGACTCCTTTAGTGCCGGAAGGTTCTCAGTGAGAGTGCACTTCATTTTGTCCAGTGACAATGATACAACCTCAGTGTAGGTGACCTTTCACCTGCAACATAACCTCATGCAGGCAGAGTTCAGTGATGCCTTCATAGCTCACTATACTGCATTATTATTATTATTATTATTATATCAGTGAGAAGCTGCACTTGTCTTAAGGTTTAAATTATGCTGATGCAGTAATTTGGAAGCTGCACAAGTCAGTTTTGTTATGATAACCATTCTACTAATTGTGTCTGGTAGCAGCCATGCCCAAGCTAGAGACCAGTAACAGTTGCCTCCAAAGAAGCACTTCTGCTTGGCTGCATTCATGGATGATTCCCAATGCAGAAGTGGCTCTTCAGAAGTTTAGCTATACCTCACTGAAAAGTGTTTATTGAACAAAACACTGATGAGTGCTTGTTTGACAGTGTTAATCTACTTCACTTTTGGAATGACAATTCCCACAGGATTCCAGATTAGTGTTTGTTTTACGGTGCTAATCTACTGGCCATCTGGAAGGATAGTTCCCACAGGATTCCAGATTAGTGTTTGTGTGACAGTATTAATCTAATTGTCTTTTATTAGTAGAGTTCCCACATAATTCTTGGTAAGTGTTTGTTCAACACTGCTGATCTGCTTGCCTTTTGGAAGAACAGTTCCCATAGGAATCCTGGTAAGTATTTTTTCAACGGTGTTGATCTACTTGCCTTTTGGAAGGACAGTTCCCACTGAATTCCTGATCTTGCAAGACTTTTTCAAGAATGATTAGTGTTTCACAAGCTCCTTTGGAAAGGATTTTTAGCAGTGTTGGCTGACTGTGCGGGAATGACATTTCGCAGCTTTGAAACGATGATATACATCCAGAGCAGAAGACATCTCATATACGCACACACAAAAAAAGGAAAAACTCAATAGGTGTTGCTAGAATATCATAATATGCCTTTTTATACAAGTTTGTGTTATTTGATAATAGTTGGAATAAACATTTGTTTCCCCTTTCTTAAAGGGGAAGCAGAAGAAGGAGTCATGCTGGGAGTGCTCATCCTCCT
Source organism: Panulirus ornatus (assembly GCF_036320965.1). Classification (NCBI taxonomy): domain Eukaryota; kingdom Metazoa; phylum Arthropoda; class Malacostraca; order Decapoda; family Palinuridae; genus Panulirus; species Panulirus ornatus. The sequence goes on from NC_092273.1 coordinate 469,241, forward strand.
CGAAGGCTCAGACTGGGGTGTCTAATTGTGTGTGGATGTAACCAAGATGAGAAAAAAGGAGAGATATGTAGTATGTTTGAGGAAAGGAACCTGGATGTTTTGGCTCTGGGTGCAATGAAGCTGCAAGGGTAAAGGGGAAGAGTGATTTGGGAATGTCTTGGGAGTAAAGTCAGGGGTTGGTGAGAGGACAAGAGCAAAGGAAGGCATAGCACTCCTCCTAAAGCAGGAGTTGTGGTAGTATGTGATAGAGTGTAAGAAAGTAAACTTTAGATTGATATGGGTTAAAATTGAAAGTGGATGGAGAGATGTTGGTGGTTATTGGTGCCTGTGCACCTGGTCATGAGAAGAAAGATCATGAGAGGCAAGTGTTTTGGGAGCAGCTGAGTAAGTGTGTTAGCAGCTTTGATGCACAAGACTGGGTTATAGTGATGGTTGATTTTAATGCAGTTGAGGGTATGATTGGTGTGCATGGGGTGTTCAGTGTTGTAAATGGAAACGGTGAAGAGCTTGTGAATTTGTGTGCTGAAAAAGGACTGGTGATAGGGAATACCTGGTTAAAAAAGAGAGATATACGTAAGTATACATATGTAAGTAAGAGAGATGGCCAGAGGTTGTTATTGGATTACGTGTTAAGTGAGAAGTGGGTAAAAGAGAGACTTTTGGATGTTAATGTGCTGAGAGGGCAGCTGGAGGGATGTCTAATCACTATCTTGTGGAGGCAAAGGTGAAGATTTGTAGAGGTTTTCAGAAGAGAAGAGAGAATGTTGGGGAGAAAAGAGTGGTGAGAGTAAGTGAGCTTGGAAAGGAGACTTGTGTGAAGAAGTACCAAGAGAGATTGAATTTAGAATGGCAAATGGTGAGAACAAATGACATAAGGGAAGTAGGGGAGGAATGGGATATATGTAGGGAAGCAGTGATAGCTTGCACCAAAGATGCATGTGGCATGAGAAAGGTGGGAGGTGAGCAGATTAGAAAGGGTAGTGAGTGGTGGGATGAAGAAGTAAGATTGTTAGTGAAAGAGAAGAGAGAGCCGTTTGGATGAGTTTTGCAAGGGAGTAGTGCAAATGATTGGGAGAAATATAAAAGAAAGAGGTATAAGGTCAAGAGAAAGGTGCAAGAGGTGAGAAAGAGGGCAAATGAGAGTTGGGGTGAGAAAGTATCATTAAATTTTAGGGAGAATAAAAAGATGTTTTGGAAGGAGGTGAATAAAGTGCATAAGACAAGAAAACAAATGGGAACACCGGTGAAGGGGGCAAATGGGTAGGTAATAACAAGTAGTGATGAAGTGAGGAGATGGAGTGAGTGTTTTGAAGGTTTGTTGAATGTGTTTGATATTAGAATGGCAGGTATAGGGTGTTATGGTTGGGTTGGTTGGTGTGTGAAGTGAGAGGGTCAGGGAGAATGGTTTAGTGAAGAGAGAAGAGGTAGTGAAAGCTTTGTGGAAGATGAAAGCTAGCAAGGTGGCAGGTTTGGATGGTATTGCAGTGGAATTTATTAAAAAGAGGGTGACTGTGTTGTTGATTGGTTGGTAAGGATATTCAGTGTTTGTATGGATCATGGTGAAGTGCCTGAGGATTGGTGGAATGCATGCATAGTGCCATTGTACAAAGTCAAAGGGGATAAATGTGAGTGTTCAAATTTCAGAGGTATAAGTTTGTTGAGTATTCCTTGGAAATAATTGGGAGGGTATTGATTGAGAGGGTAAAGGCATGTGCAGAGCATCAGACTCGGGAAGAGCAGTGTGGTTTCAGAAGTGGTAGAGGATGTGTGGATCAGGTGTTTGCTTTGAAGAATGTGTGTGAGAAATACTTAGAAAAACAGATGTATTTGTATGTAGCATTTATGGATCTGGAGAAGGCATAGGATAGGGTTGATGAGATGCTTTGTGGAAGGTTTTAAGGGTATATGGTATGGGAGGTAAGTTGCTAGAAGCAGTGAAAAGTCTTTTTAGAGGATGTAAGGCATGTGTACAAGTAAGATGAGAGGAAAGTGATTGGTTCCCAGTGAATGTCGATTTGCGGCAGGGGTGCATGATGTCTCCATGGTTGTTTAATTTGTTTATGGATGGGGTTGTTAGGGAGGTGAATACAAGAGTTTTGGAGAGAGGGGCAAGTATGCAGTCTGTTGTGGATGAGAGGGCTTAGGAAGTGAGTCAGTTGTAGTTTGTTGATGATACAGCGCTGGTGGCTGATTCGGGTGAAAAACTGCAGAAGTTGGTGACTGAGTTTGGTAAAATGTGTGAAAGAAGAAAGCTGAGTGTACATGTGAATAAGAGCAAGGTTATTAGGTACTGTAGGGTTGAGGGACAAGTTAATTGAGAGGTAAGTTTGAATGGAGAAAAACTGGAGGAAGTGAAGTGTTTTAGATATCTGGGAGTGGACTTAGCAGCAGATGGAACTATGGAAATGGAATTGATTCACAGGTTGGGGGAGGGGGCGAAGGTTCTGGGAGCATTGAAGAATATGTGGAAGGCGAGAATGTTATCTCGGAGAGCAAAAATGGGTATGTTTGAAGGAATAGTGATTCCAACAAGGTTATATGGTTGCGAGGCATGGGCTATAGATATGGTTGTGTGGAGGAGGGTGGATGTATTGGTAATGAGATCTTTAAGGACAATATGTGGTGTGAGGTGGTTTGATCCAGTAAGTAATGAAAGGGTAAGAGAGATGTGTGGTAATAAAAAGAGTGTGGTTGAGAGAGCATAAAAGGGTGTATTGAAATGGTTTGGTCTCACGGAAAGAATAAGTGAGGAAAGATTGACAAAGAGGATATATGTGTAGGAGGTGGAGGGAATAGGGAGAAGTAGGAGACCAAATTGGAGGTGGAGGGATGGAATGAAAAAGATTTTGAGCAATCGGGGCCTGAACATACAGGAGGGTGAAATGTTTGCAAGGAATAGAGTGAATTGAAATGATGTGGTATACTGGGGTGGACGTGTTGTCAATGGATTCAACCAGGGTATGTGAAGCATCTGGGGTAAACCATGGAAAGTTTTGTGAGGCCTGGATGTGGAAAGGGAGCTATTGTGGTTACAGTGCATTTCACATGATAGCTAGAGATTGAGTGTGAACAAATGTGGCCTTTTTTGTCTTTTCCTAGTGCTACTGTGCACACACGCGGGTGGAAGGGGATGCCATTTCATGTGTGGAGGGGTCTCGATGGGAATGGATGAAGGCAGCAAGTATTAATATGTACATGTTTATATATGTATATGTCTGTGTATGTATATGTATGTATACGTTGAAATGTATAGGTATGTATATGTGCATGTGTGGACATTTATATATATACATATTTATATATAAGGGTTGATACAGATGCTCTGTGGAAGGTATTAAGAATATATGGTGAGGGTGGCAAGTTGTTAGAAGCAGTGAAAAGTTTTTATCGAGGATGTAAGGCATGTGTACGTGTAGGAAGAGAGGAAAGTGATTGGTTCTCAGTGAATGTAGGTTTGCGGCAGGGGTGTGTGATGTCTCCATGGTTGTTTAATTTGTTTATGGATGAGGTTGTTAGGGAGGTGAATGCTAGAGTTTTGGAAAGAGGGACAAAAATGAAGTCTGTTGTGGATGAGAGAGCTTGGGAAGTGAGTCAGTTGTTGTTCGCTGATGATACAGCACTGGTGTCTGATTCATGTGAGAAACTGCAGAAGCTGGTGACTGAGTATGGTAAAGTGTGTGAAAGAAGAAAGTTAAGAGTAAATGTGAATAAGAGCAAGGTTATTAGGTACAGTAGGGTTAAGGGTCAAGTCAGTTGGGAGGTAAGTTTGAATGGAGAAAAACTGGAGGAAGTAAAGTGTTTTAGATATCTGGGAGTGGATCTGGCAGCGGATGGAACCATGGAAGCGGAAGTGAATCATAGGGTGGGGGAGGGGGCGAAAATCCTGGGAGCCTTGAAGAATGTGTGGAAGTCGAGAACATTATCTCGGAAAGCAAAACTGGGTATGTTTGAAGGAATAGTGGTTCCAACAATGTTGTATGGTTGTGAGGCGTGGGCTATGGATAGAGTTGTGCGCAGGAGGGTGGATGTGCTGGAAATGAGATGTTTGATTTGAGGACAATGTGTGGTGTGGGGTGGTTTGATCGAGTAAGTAATGTAAGGGTAAGAGAGATGTGTGGAAATAAAAAGAGCATGGTTGAGAGAGCAGAAGAGGGTGTTTTGAAATGGTTTGGGCACATGGAGAGAATGAGTGAGGAAAGATTGACCAAGAGGATATATGTGTCGGAGGTGGAGGGAACGAGGAGAAGTGGGAGACCAAATTGGAAGTGGAAAGATGGAGTGAAGGTGATTTTGAGTGATCGGGGCCTGAACATGCAGGAGGGTGAAAGGCGGGCAAGGAATAGAGTGAATTGGATCGATGTGGTATACCAGGGTTGACGTGCTGTCAGTGGATTGAATCAGGGCATGTGAAGCGTCTGGGGTAAACCATGGAAAGCTGTGTGGGGCCTGGATGTGGAAAGGGAGCTGTGGTTTCGGGCATTATTGCATGACAGCTAGAGACTGAGTGTGAACGAATGAGGCCTTTGTTGTCTTTTCCTAGCGCTACCCTGCACACATGAGGGGTGAGGGGGATGGTATTCCATTTGTGGCGAGGTGGCGATGGGAATGAATAAAGGCAGACAGTGTGAATTGTGTACATGGGTATATATGTATGTGTCTGTGTGTGTATATATATGTGTACATTGAGATGTATAGATATGTATATTTGCGTGTGTGGACATGTGTGTATATACATGTGTATGGGGGTGGGTTGGGCCATTTCTTTTGTCTGTTTCCTTGCGCTACCTCGCAAATGCGGGAGACAGCGACAAAGCAAAATAAAGAAAAAAAAAATAAAATAATATATAAGGGGAGTGGGGGAGGAATGGAATGTATTTAGGGAATCATTGATGGATTGGGCAAAAGATGCTTGTGGCATGAGAAGCGTGGGAGGTGGGTTGATTAGAAAGGGTATTGAGTGGTGGGATGAAGAAGTGAGATTATTAGTGAAAGAGAAGAGAGAGGCATTTGGACGATTTTTGCAGGGAAAAATGCAATTGAGTGGGAGATGTATAAAAGAAAGAGACAGGAGGTCAAGAGAAAGGTGCAAGAGGTGAAAAAGAGGGCAAATGAGAGTTGGGGTGAGAGAGTATCATTAAATTTTAGGGAGAATAAAAAGATGTTCTGGAAGGAGGTAAATAAAGTGCGTAAGACAAGGGAGCAAATGGGAACTTCAGTGAAGGGCGCTAATGGGGAGGTGATAACAAGTAGTGGTGATGTGAGAAGGAGATGGAGTGAGTATTTTGAAGGTTTGTTGAATGTGTTTGATGATAGAGTGGCAGATATAGGGTGTCTTGGTCGAGGTGGTGTGCAAAGTGAGAGGGTTGGGGAAAATGATTTGGTAAACAGAGAAGAGGTAGTAAAAGCTTTGCGGAAGATGAAAGCCGGCAAGGCAGCAGGTTTGGATGGTATTGCAGTGGAATCTATTAAAAAAGGGGGTGACTGTATTGTTGACTGGTTGGTAAGGTTATTTAATGTATGTATGACTCATGGTGAGGTGCCTGAGGATTGGCGGAATGCGTGCATAGTGCCATTGTACAAAGGCAAAGGGGATAAGAGTGAGTGCTCAAATTACAGAGGTATAAGTTTGTTGAGTATTCCTGGCAAATTATATGGGAGGGTATTGATTGATAGGGTGAAGGCATGTACAGAGCATCAGATTTGGGAAGAGCAGTGTGGTTTCAGAAGTGGTAGAGGATGTGTGGATCAGGTGTTTGCTTTGAAGAATGTATGTGAGAAATACTTAGAAAAGCAAATGGATTTGTATGTAGCATTTACGGATCTGGAGAAGGCATATGATAGAGTTGATAGAGATGGTTGTGGAAGGTATTAAGAATATATGGTGTGGGTGGCAAGTTGTTAGAAGCAGTGAAAAGTTTTTATCGAGGATGTAAGGCATGTGTACGTGTAGGAAGAGAGGAAAGTGATTGGTTCTCAGTGAATGTAGGTTTGCGGCAGGGGTGTGTGATGTCTCCATGGTTGTTTAATTTGTTTATGGATGGGGTTGTTAGGGAGGTGAATGCAAGAGTTTGGAAAGAGGGGCAAGAATGAAGTCTGTTGTGGATGAGAGAGCTTGGGAAGTGAGTCAGTTGTTGTTCGCTGATGATACAGTGCTGGTGGCTGATTCATGTGAGAAACTGCTGAAGCTGGTGACTGAGTTTGGTAAAGTGTGTGAAAGAAGAAAGTTAAGAGTAAATGTGAATAAGAGCAAGGTTATTGGGTACAGTAGGGTTGAGGGTCAAGTCAATTGGGAGGTAAGTTTGAATGGAGAAAAACTGGAGGAAGTAAAGTGTTTTAGATATCTGGGAGTGGATCTGGCAGCGGATGGAACCATGGAAGCGGAAGTGAATCATAGAGTGGGGGAGGGGGCGAAAATCCTGGGAGCCTTGAAGAATGTGTGGAAGTCGAGAACATTATCTTGGAAAGCAAAAATGGGTATGTTTGAAGGAATAGTGGTTCCAACAATGTTGTATGGTTGCGAGGCATGGGCTATGGATAGAGTTGTGTGCAGGAGAGTGGATGTGCTGGAAATGAGATGTTTGAGGACAATGTGTGGTGTGAGGTGGTTTGATCGAGTAAGTAACGTAAGGGTAAGAGAGATATGTGGAAATAAAAAGAGCGTGGTTGAGAGAGCAGAAGAGGGTGTTTTGAAATGGTTTGAGCACATGGAGAGAATGAGTGAGGAAAGATTGACCAAGAGGATATATGTGTCAGAGGTGGAGGGAACGAGGAGAAGTGGGAGACCAAATTGGAGGTGGAAAGATGGAGTGAAGGTGATTTTGTGTGATCGTGGCCTGAACATGCAGGAGGGTGAAAGGCGGGCAAGGAATAGAGTGAATTGGATCGATGTGGTATACCAGGGTTGACGTGCTGTCAGTGGATTGAATCAGGGCATGTGAAGCGTCTGGGGTAAACCATGGAAAGCTGTGTGGGGCCTGGATGTGGAAAGGGAGCTGTGGTTTCGGGCATTATTGCATGACAGCTGGAGACTGAGTGTGAACGAATGAGGCCTTTGTTGTCTTTTCCTAGTGCTACCCTGCACACATGAGGGGGGAGGGGGATGGTATTCCATGTGTGGCGAGGTGGCGATGGGAATGAATAAAGGCAGACAGTGTGAATTGTGTGCATGGGTATATATGTATGTGTCTGTGTGTGTATATATATGTGTACATTGAGATGTATAGATATGTATATTTGCGTGTGTGGACGTGTGTGTATATACATGTGTATGGGGGTGGGTTGGGCCATTTCTTTTGTCTGTTTCCTTGCGCTACCTCGCAAACGCGGGAGACAGCGACAAAGCAAAATGAATAATGAATAGATAAATATATTTCTATGAGTCCACTGGGAAAATGAAACACGATAAGTTCCCAAGTGTACTTTTGTGTAATAATCACACCATCAGGGGAGACACAAGAGAGAAATATAAGTCAGTTGATATACATCGAAGAGACGAAGCTAGGACGCCATTTGGTAAACATGTGATTGGACAATGACATGTTTACCAAATGGTGTTCTAGCTTCGTCTCTTCGATGTATATCAATTGACTTATATTTCTCTCTTCTGTCTCCCCTGATGATGTGATTATTACATGAAAGTGCACTTAGGAACTTATCGTGTTTCATTTTCCCAGTGGACTCATAGGAATATCTTGATCACGTGCAAAATTGTGATCCTTTTCATACTTATGTATGTGGGTGGGTTGGGCCATTCTTTTGTCTGTTTCCTTGCGCTACCTCGCTAACACGGGAGACAGTGACAAAGTAATATAAAAAAAGACCAAGTGTACATGTATGTATATGTGCATGTATGTATGTATATATGTATATGGGTGGTTTTGCCATTCTTTGTCTGTTTCCTTATACTACCTCACCGATGCGGGAAACAGTGGTTAAGTATAATTGTATATATGTTATATAGAAATAGATGAATTATCATGATCAGTTTTTGGAAATAATGTTCCTACAGTTCTTTAATGCATTGTTCCTTTTGTTATAGGTGCTGAATGAGAAGATACGGGAACTTAACCAAGGAGACGGTAACATGGTGAAAGGGAAGGTTTACAAACGCAGCAAGCTCACTTCATATGTAAGCAATAGCAGAAATATTAGGACTCTTTACAATTGTGTACGTGATTACCGAGACTCCGATGGACGACAGTTGTCTGAAGTCTTCCTTAAGCTACCTTCTAAGGCCCTATATCCAGATTACTATGAGGTGAGAAAATAATCTGATCATAATTAGGTAGAATGGTGATGTTTTTAACGGTAGATATGTATAGATTATGCTTTGGAAAACTGCTGTCTCAGGTAGATGTAATGTATAGATTATTGAAATGCTTTACAGTATGCCTCTTTTGAGAACAGCGAAAAAGTTTGTGATACCACACACATGATTGATTTATGAAGTTCTGCCTAAAGCCTCTGTATGTGATATTTTTTGCTACTCAGAAAGTGAATGTGAAATACTACTCAAGAAAAACAGATATAGGAAAAGAATAATTATCTGGCAACTGCTGAGCTTAGGAAGTGCCAGATATGGCAGCATTTTGGTTATCTATGTACTTGTGTATATATCTGATGCCTGTTTTAGTTGGAACTACCTCAAAATGGTGGCCATGGCAACAGTCTCCATAACTAAAGAACTCCAGAGCCTCTTCTTAGCCTTTAGTGCCTCACCCTTAACAGGCTAGTGGCAGAGGGCAAGACAAATGCAGTGTTAGCAGAGGCTCCTACCTAATTAGTACATATGTTTGATAAGAAATATCCAACTGTCGGTTTTGTAGGCAACGTCCCCCTCTTGTTATAAAAGAAAAAAATCAAGAAAAGTATTAATATCTGTTTGAGCCTTCCAATCCAGCACTCTGGTGGATATATTGATTCCCAAGTCTTTGTTGGATATATTGATTCCCAAGTCTTTGTTGGATGACTTGAGAGGGAGAAAGAATATATGTGCATATTCATTATACCTATGTATACATACATGTAAACATGACAGCTAGAGGATGGATGTAAGTGGATGTAGCCTTTCTTCATGTTTTCCTGGGAATACCTTGCTAATGCAGGAAATGTTGATCAAGTGTCGGGGAGAAAGACGCATAGATAATCCATGCATGTAACATGAAAGTCCTTTGCTTTGAGTGGTTACAAAGTAGAAATGTTCCTCCTCCATCTTATTACCAAAATTATGAGTGTTAGGTTGTCATCAATAAAAAAGTTTGGTGTAGTGATGGGATCTTGTCTTATGGTAGGACAAGGTCACCTTGTATCCCTTAGTTATTGTTAGGGAATATGTTTATAAACTGAATTTCCTTCATTATCATGTCATGGCTAGCATACCAATGATTGGTTCAGATCCTGTATCATGTATTGCTTATGTCTTGTGGATTTAAGGGTTAGAATTACTCCCTGACAGTCGAGAAAACTTGATTTATCTTCTAAGTTTTACATTTGATTTGGTTTTGCTCCTGGGACTTAGCTACTTCTAGCCATGAATGTTTGTCTGTTATTGTTATCTACTTCAGCATTTTTTTTTTTTTAGCAGTTTTGGGTGATTTTTCCTGGTTTGTTTTTTGTCCCTTTTTTTATAAAAGAAATACAAAGGTTGCCTGCTAACTGATTTATTAGGAGTTAGATTACTGCAGGAACCTCACACCTTTGTCTAGGGAGAAGTCTGAATGACTTTTTTTTATGAACTGTTGTTTCCTTTCATAACTTAGCTTCCAGACCATCATCTCCCTTACCAAAGGATCTTGGCATTTGTCTTGGTTAAGCTTCTGTTGTAGCTTAGCCCAAAGTGTCTAGTATTAACACTTCTGAGGGTCATAGTGAAGTTGATGTTCCTCATGTGAAGGGTTGATTATGGCAGCTGCATGCTACTTCACCCTTTTAAATGCTTCTTCAGCCCTAAGAGGTTCTTATTGAGATGGAGGTGATTTTTGGCTCTTATTTCTGCTAGCACACTTTTTAAACAACTTCTTCTATCTAAGTTTACCTTGTTAAGGCAGGACAGATCTTTTTTAGTGACCATCATATGAAACATGAGCAAAGTAGATTAGAATTTCCCATTTTTTTCATCGATGAACCAACAGTGGATTCTGGTCCTTGGGCTTAGTGCTTCAGTTACCTCACCTTTTGAGGATGATCCAGGATCTCCCCTCATCTTGACAATGACCAAGCAGCTAAAGCCTGCTCCAGTCTGTGTAAAGGGCAACCTTGTTCCTTTACCATCTTATGGGCTTCCTCCAGACAGGTTCTCCTCTGTCCATGGAAAAGGAGGCAGTTTTGTAGCTTTTACCAGAGTTTTAGAAAAGAAATCTGTTGGACTCTGTGGAGCTCATTAATCATTGTAAACCTGTTTAGGATCCCACCTTACACCTGCAAGGCTGTGCTGATATTTCTTTTTCCTCTTTTTTTCTTTCATAGGAAATTTCAGCTTCCCTTCCTGTGGACCAAGAGCCCCTGCCATATCCAAGCAGCCCACATGTCCCTTCCGTACTATTTAGGTTAGAGGGCTTTGACTGTGACTTAAAGGCTTCATATAACATAACATGGTAGCTTCAGTAGAATTATATTGAAGAGACCAGTTTGTTTTAGAGAAAAGTCGGAATTTACAATTTCCGTGATTTGTGATCAGTCTTGGCTCTTGTTTCATGGAGACTACTTATTGCCTATTAGTTCTTTGTAGGACATTTGTTTACAAGGAATTTAGTTTTAGTTTTGAGATTAACCTTCTTCCTGGAATATAAATGTATTATTATTCTGTCTATTCCTCACACAGATCAGACAGCTAGTCTTAATTCCTTTTAAATGTGTCTCTAGCACCATCCTCAGGAAGGGACAAAGATTTTGCTTTGGCCTCCTGGACTGCTCTTTCCTTTTTGGAGTTTTTTTTGTAGTTAATCCTTGTTTCAAAGCCATAAGGACTTATAATTTCTCCCCAAAACAAAAGTTAGACTTTACCTTTTGCATTTTGAACTGTTTGTAAATGAGAATGCTTAATCTTTGTTAGACTTTGTCCAGAATGGATCCATGTGTGAAGGAGGGATGGAATTTTCCCTTTGTGAATTAGATAGCATTTCCCCAGATCTTGACATTGACATGTGACCAACCTGTTTTTTCATTTATTCTCCTTTCTTCATAGCATTCTAAAAAGTCTTCCCTAACTCTTTGCAGATATCTCATTTCTTGTGAATCCTGTCCATTCTAGAGAGAGCATTTGATTTACTAGAGCCCACTGGGAAAGCTCTGAGTTATGACTTCAAACAGGTTTCAGTTCCATACAGAGACTTTTATGCAATTCTTATACCCAGCAACGGTGCAGACAACATGCTGTGGCTTTTATCGATAAGGTAGAGCATACAGCTTTCACTCTTTTCTGTAACTTCCTTTTTCCCATTGAGATTACTCTCAAGAGTCTTAAAGCTAAATCTTTTAGTACTGTCATTATGATTTTTAATGTTCTTTCCCTTGTTTCTTCAAAGAAAATTGCACGGAGGAGACAGCGAGTTTGGGCATCGCTCACTTTCTGATATGAAAAACAGATTTCAAGTAGTAGTTGGTTGGCAGCCAATGACCAGGGAGGTATACCTGCCTAGGTATCAGGAGGGTTAGTGACATCTGCTGAGTGAGCCAACTCTCTATTGGTTGTAAGTTGCTCTCCTCTGACCCAGGTAGCTGTTTTTTCTCTCTGACTCACTAACATGTGGACTATTGGCATTCTGTCCACAAACATGCAGTCTCTTCATGTCATGTGTAACACTTGACAACATTTAACTCATGCAGCTGATTCTTTGTAACTTTAGATTTTCCTGCAGAATGGTTGTAGCAGTAGATAGAAGTAGTAGGTTGGAACATTTGGGTAGGAGCAGTAGGTATAAACATTTGGTAGAAGTAATAGATAAGAGCATTAGGTAGAAGTAGTCATTAGGATCTTTAGGTAGGAGGAGCTTCTGCAAATACTTTACTAGACTTGCCCTCTGCAAGTGGCCTGTTATGAGTTAGGCATTAAAGGTTAAGAAGTGACACTGGAGTTCTTTAGTTATGAACACTGTTGCCGTGGCCACCCCCGTGAGGGAATTCCAGTTTAAACAGGTGTCAGAGATATGGATAGATAGATAGATAGAAAAACAGATTTGACTGGAAACGAATGATTTTCCATCTGTCTTAACAATCCATACTGAAACAGAAGTTCAAGATTACCACCATACAGAGTGTATGTTTGACCTTACAGTTAAACAACTGGACATTCACCTTAAACATAAAGAATGCCTTCTGGCACATTCCAGTACATTTGAAAATGAAGATTTTGGTCATCAAATTTGGTATAGAGACCTGGCAGTTTGTGATGCCATTCAGTTTAGTTAAAGTTACTCATTTTGTTCTATTGTTATTTTGCACCTGCTTGCAAAACTGAAGCCCTCTGAATCAGTAGGTTTGGCTTACTTGGACAAGTTTTAGTTTTTGATGAATTTAGCTCCAAGAAGGAATGTTCCTGGTAACAGCTTCTAGTCCTAAACACCTTTCAAGAACTTGGTTTTAACCTCAATCTGCTCAAGTCCTACTTAGTTCCCAGCCTGAAATTTACTTGAATAGTAGATTGGAATGTTCAGACTGCCTTTCTGTTTCCCTGTAGACAAGGCTTGGTAAAATGAAAGTGCTGCATTTTCCTTAAAATCCCAAACTTTGGTATCTCAGTGCCAACTAGAGCTACTTCAGGGGAGATTTAATTTTGCATCCGTGTGCAATAACATGGTGAGGCTACAGACAAAAAGGTTATGTTTTGGGTTTACAAAGTCTTGCCTGCAGCAGATAGAGGTCCTCCAAGGCAATTCCTCTGGAACATCGAAAGTTTTGGTTTGATGGATCAGTTTGGAGAGCCTCTAAAGATCCATGACTTGGAGACCTCCAGCAAAATCTGTTGTGGTTTGGGATGAATACAATTAATCATTAATGGGGCTGCCATTCTTGAAAGGTTCATATAGATGCATAATGGCCTTACATAGAGGTACAGGGCTCTTGTATTGACATAAAGGAGCTGTTTGTCCCGTGGTCTTTTGTTTCCCAGAATGTCCTATCCATTGGAAAATATTGTAGCTATCTGATGTCTATTGAAAAAAGGCACTTGTAAATTACTGCCTCTTTTAGAGAAAGTGAAAAAGATTCTTTTCTTGGCTATGTCCCAAAGACATTTTTTTTTCCATGCTGCTTCTGTCCAAGGAGTATACAGCATCAGGACAGAGGCCCTCCCTAAATCAGATACACTGTCAACAGAAATGCTGTTTGGGAAGTAGGCTTTCAATTGGATTCTCTCTTTAGAAGTGGCTACACAGGTGGATCTAATTGCCACCTGTACCAGAAAATGTTGTAAGGGAAGTAGGCTTTCAATTGAATTTTTCATTAGAAATGCCAGCCCGGGTGGATCTAATTGCCACCAGATCCAGATAATGTTGTAATGGAAGTAGGCTTTGAGTTGAATTTTTCTGTAGAAGTGGCAGCCTGGATGGATCAGTTGCCATCAGGACCAGAAAATATTGTGAAAGAAGTAGACTTTCAATTGGATTTTACTTCAGAAGTGGCATCCCAGGTGGATCAGTTGCCACTAGAACCAGTACATTACTTCTGTTGTATGTTTTCCAGTTTTAGAAATGGGTGGTTGCACCAAATCGTCTCTCCTTAGTTTGGATTTCCTGTTTACCTTTTGGGAAATGTTCTTCTCAACCAGCTGGTTTTTGGGGCATAGTAATACTAAAAACCCCATTTGGATTCTGCTTTAATCATTATCAAAAGAAAAAGGCTTGTATCACCAAGCTTAGAGTTCTTCTCTAACCATTATCATGAGAAAAGGCTGATATCACCTTACGTAGAGTTCTGTTCTAACCATTATTATAAGAGAAAGGCTAATATCACTATGCTTAGAGTTCTATTGTAACCATTATCATAAGAAAAAGGTTAATATCACCATGCTTAGAGTTTTTCTCTAAATGCTATCATAAGAAAAAGGCTAATACTACTAAGCTTGGAATTCTACTCTAACCATTATTAAAAGAAGGTTAATATCACCATACTTAGAGTTCTACTGTAACCATTATCATAAGAAAAGGCAAGTATCACCATACTTATACTTCTTCTCTAACATTTATCATTGGAAAAAAGCTTTTTATATACAAGTTCCTTTTAAGAATTCTTATCCCAGGGTTTTGGTATTACTGTATTGTGAAAGGCCCTCTGAGGGCAAACATCACCAGTTTTGCCTTCTGAGGACACTGTTTCTCCCTCACAAACTAAGTGGAAGCTTTCAAAAGTCCTAGACCTTTTATGATGTAATAGTTTTTTAGCCGTTTATTTCCTCGGTATCCTCTTATAAGATCTCTTTTCCATATAAGCTTGGCCCCTGGATGGATGGTTGGCAAATTACATGCTTTACCCAGACGTAGGAATGTTCTTATCTTTGGTGACAATTTTTCTTCAGTGTGAATACACCCAGTCCCAGATTTTTGGCTAGGAAACACTATTAAATTTAGAAACAACCCTTTAGTCATACAATCTTTGAAGAGTGCATCAAGATAGCATCGTGTCTTATGCTCATTAGTGAAGTTAATTTCACATCTTATTTCCAGTGATGCTCAGACAAACCATTTCAGTGATAGTTTGGGTGAAGCTTAAATGGTTAGGGGTAGGTGGAGGCAAATTTAGAGCATACACCATCCTTGGGCCCAGTGACCCAGAGGTTTCTTGTTCTATCCGAAAGGAAGGAATGGTATTAACAGCCTTTGTGTAATTCAGAGTAAGCTAACATTAGACATACATATACAAAGCCTCTCATCAGGTATACGATGTAAAATGTATGAGGTACATAATTTGGCAATTATTGTACAAGTTAAGCATCACATTAGGTATACAATGTAAAATGTATGAGGTACATAATTTAGCAATTATAGTATAAGTTAAGCATCACATTAGGTATACAATGTAAAATGTATGAAGTACATAATTTGACAATTATAGTCTAAGTTAAGCATCACATTAGGTATACAGTGTAGAATATTTGAGGTACATAATTTGACAATTATAGTCCAAGTTAAATCTTTAAGAGACCTTATGGATTTCACCAGAGATTACTAACCTTGCTATTTATTAGTGCACCCTTGAACCTTGAAACCGTTCTAGACAAGAAATATCTCAATTAGGAATAAGATATTTGTGTTTTTGGCTGAACTTAACCCAACCATGCCAGAGTGTATCATAGGATAGAATTATACAGTAATATGGTGCTGTGTAGTGAAATACAGATGCTGGCACTGAATTTTCTGTGTGAGTTTTCTATGTATTTTCCTTTTCTATTCTTATATTATTTATCAAGAGTTTCCCTAATTTGGAATTTAACCTACATTTAAGCATGTCATATGCCATCAGGTCTGTGACTGTCATTTATGTACATCTGTGTACTTGTATATGCTTATTCAAACCACTCTTTGATTTCATTCATTTTTTAAGCTTCTCTCCTCTTCTAACATGGTTCAGCAGTACTTTACAATCACCTTAACTTTCATGTCACATGATGCCCCATTCATAAAGTGTAATATTAAACAACCATGGTCGTACGTGTATCCTAAGCATATTATTTTTATACCTAATTGCCTGGCCTGTCATGGTGAAGTAGCATCAGGAATAAATGTTCAAAATGTACCCAAATCAGAGCCTGCTATCCTCAGTCATGCCCAGCAGAATACCCCATGGTGTACCTGAACTTCTTCAGTTGCTATGGTTCAGCCCACTGACAGCATGTCACCCTCCCTCCTCTCCTCTTCTCATATGTATCACATTAATCCAATTTATTTTATCAAACCCATTCTGCTTATCCTTCTTAGTGTTCAAACCTTTAAACCTTGAAGCATCCTACTTTTCATGCTCCCATCTCCTCAGGCTTCCTCTTCTCCTTGCATCTTCCTTCTTTAACACATAGATCCTCATTGTCTGTCTAACCCTCACATTTACCTCCTCACCACCCCATTCATGAACAGAGTAAAAACCCACTGTGGCTACATGCATCCTTGATGCAGCCCACCTTCCCTAGGAACCATTCAGTCTTCTCTCTTTCTATTCTCACACATGCCTTGCTGTCTTAGTAGAATCTCCTTTCTGCATTTGATAACTTTCCAGTGAATCCATATATTTGTAACACTTTCTATGAGGCCTCTCTCTCTACCTCATCATACACTTTTTCCAGAGCCTTAAATGCCTCATACAATTTACTCGCATTCTCCCGGTATTTTTCACAGAAATACTTGAAAGCAAACACATGTGTGGATGGTCCACCCATCCTACATACTCTTCCCTTCCTGAAGCCACAGTGCTCCTTCCTTGTCAAATGCTGAATGTATGCCGCCATGCCCCCTCCTATTACCAGTCTCCCATACTACACACCTAAGACCACTCATTAATACCTCCATGTATTTACACACACATTGCTTTCATGGAATCAGTGCTTGAGAAATATGGTTGAGCATCTCCATCATAATACGTATTGTTTTCTTTTATCATTTCAGGTAATAAAACAACCAATTGATCTTGATCGGATTCTCCACAAGTGTAAGAATGGAGCTTACATCACCCTTGATGACATCATGGCTGATTTGACACTCATGTTCCAGAATGCTTGTCGTTACAATGAACCAGACTCCCAGATTTACCGTGATGCCCTCACTTTGCAACGCCATTCATTAGAGGTAGGTACATTGTTTTTATTTATTTATTATTTTTTTGCTGCAGAGTGAAGAAAACTGGTTTGTTTGAGGAATGAAAATGTAGTTTTCTTCAGTACTTAGGTACAGTGAAATTCTTTAGTTCAGAATGGTTAGGACCATACAGTACTGGATTAATGATTTTCCAGAGTGTATGTAGTCAACATTTCCAAGGATTCTCAAGTTTTTAGTGCAGTAGAGTCCAAAAATTGCAAACTGATATAATTAATAATTTCTTTTTGTACTTGATTACTGTTTCCTGCATTAGCAAGGTAGCACCAGGAACAGACAAAGAAATACCACAGTCACTCACATCCATACTTTAGCTGTAATAGGTAATGCACCAAAACTACAGCTCCCTAACCACAACTAAGACCCACAGACCTTCTGTAGTTTATCCTGGACACTTCACATGCCCTGGTTCAGTCCATTGACAGCATGTTGACCCCTGTATATCATATCATTCAGTTCACTCCATCACATGCACACCTTTCACCTTCCTTAATATTCAGGCCTCTGTTGCTCAAAATGTTTTTCACTCCATCCTTTCCTATCCAATTTGGTGTCCCTTCAGACATATCCTCTCTGTCAACCTTTCTTCAGTCATTCTTTCCATAGTTCCAAACCATTTCAGCACACCTCTTTTCATTTCTCTCAACCATACTGTTTTTATTATCACACTTCACTTTTACTCTTTTATTACTTACTTTATCAAACCACTTCACACCACAGGTCCTCAAACATTTCATATCCAGTAGGTCCGCCTTCCTCTGCACAGCCTTATCTGTAGCGCATGCCTCGCAGTCATATATCATTAGGGCTGCTAAATCGTAAATATACCTATTTTTGCCCTTCTAAGTAAGGATCTGTTTACATTCATTCTTCAGCACTCCCAGAACCTTCACCCTCTCCCTGACCCTATGAGTCACTTTTGCTATCATGGTTCTATTCACTGAGGACCACTCCCAGTTATTTAAAACACTTAATTTCCTCCAGTTTTTCTCCATTTAGACTCACACCCCTACTAACTTGTACTTCAACCCTGCTTAACCTTATAACCTTACTTTTATTCACATTTAATCTCAGCGTTTCTCCTTTCATACGCACACAAACTTCCAAATTCAGTCACCAACTTTTGCAGTTTTTCACTCGAATCTGTCACCAGTGCTGTGTCATCACCAAACAAGTGACACTACCCAAGCCCTCTCATCCCTACAGACTGCATATTCACCCTTCTCTTCAAGATTTACATTTACCTCCCTCACCACCCCATCCCTAAACAAATTAATTAAACAACCATGGTGACATTATACGCCCCTGCCACAGACCAACCTTCACATGAAACCAATCACGCTTCTTTTTTCCTAACAGTACACATGCCTTACACTCTAGATTAAAACTTCTCACTGCTTCTAGCATCTTTCCTCCACACCTTATATTGTTAAGACCTTCAACAAGGCATCTCTATCAGCCCCATCATGTGCTTTCTTCAGATCCAAAAATGCCACATACAAGTCCATTTGTTTCCGTAAGCATTTCTCACACACATATTTTAAAGCAAACACCTGATCCACACACCCTCTGCCACTAATGAAACCACACTGCTTCTCATGTACTATGTACATTCTTTCACCCTGTCTATCACTACCCTCCCATGCAACTTATCATGTACAATCAGCAAACTTGTACCTGTATAGCTTGAACGCTCACCCACTATACATGCATTCCACCAATCCTCAGGCACCTCACCATGATCCATACATACAGTGAAAATCCTAACTGACCAGTCAACATCATAGTCACTCTTTCCCCCTTTTTTTATACTCAGGTGCAATACCATGCACAGCACCTGCCTTGCCACACTTCATCTAATGTGAGTCTTTCACCAACTTTTCTCTCTTCTCTCATCGCCAAACCACCCTCCATGACTCTCACTCTTTCCATACCATCCCATTCATCATCTTCCACCTTGTCATCAAACACTTCAGCAGCCCTTCAAAATACTCCATCTCCTCACTGTTACCTTTTCCACTCTTGCTTCCTTCACTCATGTTCCAAGTGAACTTGGAAAACAGGCTTGTAAGAAGTTTCTAGGAAGATTGAATGTAGAATAGCAAAAGGTGAAAGTAAATGAAGCAAATGGAGTGGGTTAGGAATGAGAGGTGTTTAGGGAAGCAGTGCTGGCATGTACAAGAGATGCATGTGGTGTGGGAAAGGTGGGAGGTGGATAGATGTAGTGAGTGGTGATATTAAGTAAAGTTGCTAGTGAAAGAGAAAAGGGAGGTCTTTGGGCTTTTCTTATGGGGAAGGAGGTCAAATGACTGGGGGATGTATGAAAGAAAGTGGCAGGAATTCGGAAGGAAAGTGCAGGAGTTGAAAAATGGCAAATGAGAGTTGGGTTGAGCGAGAGTAAGTAAACTATAGGGAGAATAAAATGTTTTGGGAGGAGGTGAATAATGTGCAAAAAATAAGAGAACAGATTAATAGAACATAGAATAGGTCTAATTCACAGCACACTTATTCTAACATAAGTGTCCATTCTAAAAAGAATATATTGGAAAAGAAATGAATTATTTAATTTCTTCATTATACCAAGTTTATTCAAACTAAGCATTTGCTTAAACAGCTAGGAGTACAATATTGTGTTTAAAGATTATTACATTTCTTGTACAGTATTTTGTTAATTTGCTTTTTCTTTGTTCTTTTTTCATACTTGATTGCCATTTCCTTTGTTAGCAAGGTAGTACCAATAGCTGATGAAGAAAGACCACATCTGCTCACAATCATTCTGTAGCTATCATGTGTAATGCACCAAAACCACAGCTTCCTATCCAAAACCAGACCCTACAAACCTTTCCTTGGTTTACCCTGGATACTTCACATGCCTTAGTTCACTCCATTGACAGCACATCAACTCCTGTATACCACATCATCCAAGTTAACTCTATCCCATGCATGTCTTTCAACCTTCTGCAAATTCAGGCCTTCATCATTCAAAATCCTTTTCACTCCATCCTTCTGTCTCTGATTTGGTTTCCACATTCTCTTTGTTCCCTCCACTTCTGACACATATATCCTCTTTGTCAGTCTTTCGTCACTCATTCTCTCCATATGTCCAGCACATCTTCAGCTTTCTCAACCAAATGCTTTTTATTACCACGCCTCTTTCTTACCCTTTAATTACATACTTGAAACTAGCTCACAGCACATATTGTCCTCAGACGTTTGATTTCCAATGCATCCACCCTCCACACAGTTTTATCTACAGACCATGCCTTGCATCTATATGATACTGTTGGGAGTACTAGACCTTCAAACTTTCAAGCAAACCTATTTTTTCTCCCATATATTTCTTTTTACACATTCTTCAGTGTGACCAGAGCCTTCAACCCTTCATCTACCTTGTGACTCACTTCTGCTTTCATGGTTTCATTTGCTGCCATGTACACTATCAGGTAATGAGAACAGTTCATTTCCTCCATTTTTTCTCCATTCGTACCCCAACATACCTGAACTGTCTTGTCCCTCGAACTAGTGTTGTGCATCATTTACAAACTTTTTTTTCTTTTAGTACTCCAGGGGAGGGATGAGATTATGTCTGACTTTACTCAAAAAGTTTTCAATTTTCAGAGTATTGTAAAGCTTCTGCAGATAGCTCTGTTTTCAGGAGACTTTATACACTTTTCCCATCTGAAAAGTAGGATCAGCATATTTCCTGAAACTGAAATAAACATTAGAATCTCAAGGAATAGAAAGATGAATTGCAAGGACTGCTTTATGATTTTCAGCTCAGATTTGATAACTTGCAGAAGATGAGATCCTGCTTCTCCTTTTCTTTGTATTTGTAATCAACATTTGGTACCTGATATTCAAAGCCCTGCCTATAGAAACTTCGTAGAAATGGAACTTTTGTAATTCCATGAAGGCCAAGTTGTACAGATAATGAATATGTTTTAATGTACAGTTGAGTTCTGGAAGCAAGTGCCAGAAACAAAGTCTTAACTCAAGAAGGCTAGTGTGGGAAGTATCATTGCTTTAAAGAGACTAGTGTGTCACTTTTTGAAATTTTTAGCACATATTGTTGTGAATCACAATACACTGTACTTCATGATGAAGTTTGTAAAATTGAAATGTGGTACCGTCCTTAAAAATCAATTGCTAACAGAACTCCTTTGCATGATCTTGACATTACGTTAACCAGATTTCCAGAGATCAGGCTGAAGCTCTGCAAAACTTTTATGTGTGGCAGTAACTGCTCTTGATAACTTTAATAATCGTATAAGGGAGAAGCTTATAAAAAGATTATACAACGTTTGAAATTAGGCCGTTGATTCAGATGTTGAAGCAATCAGATATATGTATTGTATGATTTTGAAGTTAAACCCCTATCTCTTGGCTTAGCTTTCCTCTCTAACCCTGTGGTTTTAAGTTTTTCAAGTTGTTTTGAAAATTTGCTTAATTTTACAGTTTTAAAGATATTCATATAACAACGAAAAAAAAATCTCTTCTGAGGTGTATTTCATTTACTAATTCTACTCTGTTAATTTGTAGTTTTTCAAGTTTTTTGAAAATTTACTTGACCTTACACTTTCAAAGATATTTATATAACAGTGAAAAAAATCACTTGAGAGGTGTATTTCATCTACTAATTTCATTCTGATACTGTGTGGAATTTCTGTAGATGTTTCAGCACAACCCACTAAAAAGTGCAGAGTTAAAATGTGAGTGTCTTGTGCACTTGATATTGTTTGTTTTACCTAAACTGAAATCTTTTTGCTTATTGTCATTCTTTATTGTATTTGATGAATCTATTCTTTGTATACTCACTTTGATTCATTGATGAAATTTTTGTAACAGCATAATTTTGAAATTTTCTGAAATTACCACCTGCACCATTCAGATGCATTGTTGTTAAGTGCTGGCAATAGTGTTTCCACTTTTGCTAGAAACACCTTTTCCTGCCACATCTTATTCAGTTTTCAATGTTGGTAGAGTCACTGTCCATAAAATCACTCTTCACACTATTCGAAGACAGATCATCATTGTCATGCAGTTCATCTGGATCATCATCTACTGGATCCTGTAAATCAAGCTTAATGCTGCTCACTCTCCTCCTGAGAAAACTAATGAAAATGTGCTGTCACTGTCATGGCTGGAGGATAACTGACTGTGGGGAGAAACTATCGTATACTGCCATCTCGGCAGTCATCCAGGCTCTCCATGTGGTCTTGAAATAAACACTGAACTCAGTATGTAAATATCCCTCTAGAAGAGTTAAGAGAATACATCAAGATAATAGATATTTTGCTACTCTTTGCATGTACAGTTTTCATTACATACACGTTTCTTAGAATAAATTCATATATTATGGCGAAAAGATATATGTGTAAGTGTTGTGAGCATCTAGTGGCTGCCGAACTTCTGAGGACCATCGTATGAGGTTGTGAGATGCAGTAATTGGCAACCCATGTCTTATGTTGTGTTTGAAAGTTTTTTGATGCTTCTGTAATGGAAGTAGTGTTTGTGTGAAAGTAATTGGTGGTACATGTAAAATGGTTTGAGATGAATGTAAGTGTACATTAGGGTTGTGCATTGTCACCTTGGTTATTTAATGGTTTTGTAGATTGGGCATTACCTCAGAGGAGTGCAGGGTAAGGAGATTGTGATGTAATATTTTGCTTAATTGTGGAGGAACGGAATTGATGTTGCTGTAGATTATGCTGTATTGTTGTGTAAATTGAAAGTTGTCAATAGAATGATGGGTCTTTTGTTGACGTGAGTAATAGGAGGATGCTAAAAGTCAATGTAACATAAAAGTTGAGAAGAGTTTTTAAAATCTAGGATTTGGAGATTGCATTGCTGTATCAGTTTGCATGTTGAAAGACTAGAGGTTGTGGTTGAAGTTAAGTACCTAGAAGTAAAGTTCAGTAACACTGGTTTTGTTGGAAAGCTAAAGATAAAAATAATCATACTTGGGAGAAAGATTTAAGGTATACTTGTTGGAAAGCTAAAGATAAAAATAATTGTACTTGGGAGAAAGATTTAAGGTATACTTGTTGGAAAGCTAAAGATGAAAATAATCATACTTGGGAGAAAGATTTAAGGTGTACTTGTTGGAAAGCTAATATAAGAATAATCATACTTGGGAGAAAGATTTAAGGTGTACTGAAAGCTCTGGTGACTGGGAAAAACTTATTTGTAGAATGTGCAGTGGGAGTGGATAACTTCCATTATATAGCTAGAATTTAGAATGCATATAGAATAGAGGATAAAGATAAAGTATGTGAAGAAACTGTTAGAAAGGTGCATTAATGAAGTTTATTTAGGATTATGTGGTCATGTTGATGACATGTTGGTCATAGAGATATATAATAGTACAGTGGAAGGCACAAGGAGGAGAGGCAGCCCATGGAAGAGATGAATAAAAGCAGAGAAAGAATTGATTAGGGATCTTTCAGATTGTGTTAAAGGAATGGTCAGGGACTAGAAGCATAGGAATTAATTTTTTTTATTAGAGGTATGACTTGGGATGTTGGTCTTACTTGACATACTTGATATTCAGAGTGAAAAGGTAAGAAGTCTTGTGTGAGCAAGGTAGTCTTTGTTTCACTCTAGATTTGTTGGATTAGGAATAGGATGTGTGTGTATGTGTGTGGTTTTTAGAGGCTGTATATACCTAATCTGTCCAAGTGTCCAAAGTTGGGAATTGAGTTAATGATAGATAGATAGATAGATAGAGTCTTTGTATTTCTGTGTCTTTTAAATGATAGAATTATGTTTGATGTATTTATGTATTAGCTTCAATATATTCATGTAAAATTTCATTTATTGCCCTTTCTTGTCTTTCAAAGAAACGGTTGGAGTTGAGTGATTCCGAAGAAAGTGTCCCAAATGTCAGTACACTAGTTCAGGAGCTACTAATGTCCTTGTTCATTAGTGTGTTCAACCATGAAGAGGAGGATGGTCGTTATACAGCTGAATCCTTCTTTGAACTTCCTGACTATGAGGAGGTAAATAGACATGGTACATGTTGTTAGTATTACTGGTTATGCTAGTTTCCTAAGTGCATCTGTGGGGAGTGGGCCAAGTGTTGAGTCATTATTTGTATGCTGAATGTTTTGAAGTTACAGAAGGGTGGCTCAGACTGTATATAAACTTCCATCCAGCCAAAGTCTCTCCTTTCTAGCACTGCCCTCCTCATTTTGTCATTTTAACTTGATTTTTATTCCTTCATATTTTTCCTCGCCTTGTGCTTGCCACACCCTTGTGCTGTGCCACACAGGCATGAGATACTCCTAGAGGATTATTGAGTTTAGGATTCCTACCTAACCTCTAAATTGGCATGGAAGCTGATGTCTATCAAATCCCCAAGATTCCATCTAGTTCACGCACTCGTCAACTTCTTTGGTTGACCAGCTTCATATTACACCACTTCCCTTTTTTACAGTGTTCCATAATTGTTTCCTTATACTGGTGTTTCTATGATTCCTCTCTCTCTCTCTCTCTCTCTCTCTGTCTGTCTGTCTCTCTCTCTGTCTCTCTCTCTCTCTCTCTCTCTCTCTCTCTCTCTCTCTCTCTCTCTCTCTCTCTCGAAATACTTAGAAAAACAGATGGATTTGTATGTGGCATTTATGGGTCTGGAGAAGGTGGAGAAGGCATAGGATAGGGTTGATGAGAGATGCTTTGTGGAAGGTCGTAGGAGTATACGGTATGGGAGATAAGCTGCTAGAAACAGTGAAAAGTTTATATCAAGGATGTAAGGCATGTGTGAGTAGGAAGAGAGGATAGTGATTGGTTCCCAGTGAATGTCAGACTGTGGCAGGCATGTGTGATATCCCCATGGTTGTTTAATTTGTTTATGGATGGGGTGGTTAGGGAGGTAAATGCAAGAGTTTTGCAGAGAGGGGCAAGTTTTCAGTCTGTTGGATATGAGAGAGCCTTTGAAGTGAGTCTATTGCTGTTCGCTGATGGTACATCCCTGGTGGCTGATTCAAGGGAAAAACTGCTGAAGTTGGTGACTGAGTTTGGAAAAGTGTATGAAAGGAGAAAGTTGAGAGTAAATGTGAATAAGAACAAGGTTATTAGCTTCGACAGGGTTGAGGGACAAGTTAGTTGGAATGTTAGTTAGAATGAAGAAAAATTGGAGGAAGTGAAGTGTTTTAGATATCTGGGAGTAGACTTAGTAGTGAATAGAATCATGGAGGGGGAAATGGGTCACAAGGTGGGGGAGGGGGCGAAGGTTCTGGGAGCGATGAAGAATGTGTGGAAAGACAGTGTCATCTCGGAGAGCAAAAATGGGTATGTTTGAAGGAATAGTGATTGCAACAATATTATATGGTTATAATGCATGGGCTATTGATAGGGTTGTATAAGGGAAGGTGGATGTGTTGGAAGTGAAATGTTTGAGGACAATATGTGGTATGATGTGGTTTGATGGAGTAAGTAATTAAAGGGTAAGAGAGATGTGTGGTTATAAAAAGAATGGTTGACAGAGCAGAAGAGATTGTGTTGAAATGGTTTGGACATGAGGAGAGAATGAGTGAGGAAATATTGATAAATAGGATATATGTGTCTGAGGTGGAGGGAACAAGGAGAAGTGGGAGACCAAATTGGAGGTGGAAGAATGGAGTGAGAATGATTTTGAACAATCAAAGCCTGAACATACAAGAGGTTGACAGGCATGCAAGAAATAGAGTGAATATGTATGCTGTTGTATACTGGGATCAACATGCTGTCAATGGACTGAACCAGGGCATGTGAAATGTCTGGGGTAAACAATGGAAAGGTCTGTCTGGCCTAGATGTGGATAGGAAGCTCTGGTTTCAGTGCATTACTCATGACAGGTAGAAACTGAGTATGAACAAATGTGGCCTTTTTTGTCTGTTTTCCTGGTGCTACCTCACTGAAGCAGGGGGTAGCAATACTGTTTCTTGTGGGGCGGGGTAGCGCCAGGAATGGGTGAAGGCAAGCTAGTATGAATAAGTAAATGTGAATGTATGTAATGTCTGTGTATTTGTATGTTGATATGTATATGTATTTATATGTGTGTGTGTGGATGTTTATGTATGTATATGTATATATTTTTTTTATTTTTTTTTTTTTATACTTTGTCGCTGTCTCCCGCGTTTGCGAGGTAGCGCAAGGAAACAGACAAAAGAAATGGCCCAACCCCCCCCCATACACATGTACATACACACGTCCACACACGCAAACATACATACCTACACAGCTTTCCATGGTTTACCCCAGACGCTTCACATGCCTTGATTCAATCCACTGACAGCACGTCAACCCCTGTATACCACATCGCTCCAATTCACTCTATTCCTTGCCCTCCTTTCACCCTCCTGCATGTTCAGGCCCCGATCACACAAAATCTTTTTCACTCCATCTTTCCACCTCCAATTTGGTCTCCCTCTTCTCCTCGTTCCCTCCACCTCCGACACATATATCCTCTTGGTCAATCTTTCCTCACTCATTCTCTCCATGTGCCCAAACCATTTCAAAACACCCTCTTCTGCTCTCTCAACCACGCTCTTTTTATTTCCACACATCTCTCTTACCCTTACGTTACTTACTCGATCAAACCACCTCACACCACACATTTTCCTCAAACATCTCATTTCCAGCACGTCCATCCTCCTGCGCACAACTCTATCCATAGCCCACGCCTCGCAACCATACAACATTGTTGGAACCACTATTCCTTCAAACATACCCATTTTTGCTTTCCGAGATAATGTTCTCGACTTCCACACATTTTTCAAGGCTCCCAAAATTTTCGCCCCCTCCCCCACCCTATGATCCACTTCCGCTTCCATGGTTCCATCCGCTGACAGATCCACTCCCAGATATCTAAAACACTTCACTTCCTCCAGTTTTTCTCCATTCAAACTCACCTCCCAATTGACTTGACCCTCAACCCTACTGTACCTAATAACCTTGCTCTTATTCACATTTACTCTTAACTTTCTTCTTCCACACACTTTACCAAACTCAGTCACCAGCTTCTGCAGTTTCTCACATGAATCAGCCACCAGCGCTGTATCATCAGCGAACAACAACTGACTCACTTCCCAAGCTCTCTCATCCCCAACAGACTTCATACTTGCCCCTCTTTCCAGGACTCTTGCATTTACCTCCCTTACAACCCCATCCATAAACAAATTAAACAACCATGGAGACATCACACACCCCTGCCGCAAACCTACATTCACTGAGAACCAATCACTTTCCTCTCTTCCTACACGTACACATGCCTTACATCCTCGATAAAAACTTTTCACTGCTTCTAACAACTTGCCTCCCACACCATATATTCTTAATACCTTCCACAGAGCATCTCTATCAACTCTATCATATGCCTTCTCCAGATCCATAAATGCTACATACAAATCCCTTTGCTTTTCTAAGTATTTCTCACATACATTCTTCAAAGCAAACACCTGATCCACACATCCTCTACCACTTCTGAAACCGCACTGCTCTTCCCCAATCTGATGCTCTGTACATGCCTTCACCCTCTCAATCAACACCCTCCCATATAATTTACCAGGAATACTCAACAAACTTATACCTCTGTAATTTGAGCACTCACTCTTATCCCCTTTGCCTTTGTACAATGGCACTATGCACGCATTCCGCCAATCCTCAGGCACCTCACCATGAGTCATACATACATTAAATAACCTTACCAACCAGTCAACAATACAGTCACCCCCTTTTTTAATAAATTCCACTGCAATACCATCCCGACCTGCTGCCTTGCCGGCTTTCATCTTCCGCAAAGCTTTTACTACCTCTTCTCTGTTTACCAAATCATTTTCCCTAACCCTCTCACTTTGCACACCACCTCGACCCAAACACCCTATATCTGCCACTCTGTCATCAGACACATTCAACAAACCTTCAAAATACTCATTCCATCTCCTTCTCACATCACCACTACTTGTTATCACCTCCCCATTTACGCCCTTCACTGAAGTTCCCATTTGCTCCCTTGTCTTACGCACCCTATTTACCTCCTTCCAGAACATCTTTTTATTCTCCCTAAAATTTACTGATAGTCTCTCACCCCAACTCTCATTTGCCCTTTTTTTCACCTCTTGCACCTTTCTCTTGACCTCCTGTCTCTTTCTTTTATACTTCTCCCACTCAATTGCATTTTTTCCCAGCAAAAATCGTCCAAATGCCTCTCTCTTCTCTTTCACTAATACTCTTACTTCTTCATCCCACCACTCACTACCCTTTCTAAACAGCCCACCTCCCACTCTTCTCATGCCACAAGCATCTTTTGCGCAATCCATCACTGATTCCCTAAATACATCCCATTCCTCCCCCACTCCCCTTACTTCCATTGTTCTCACCTTTTTCCATTCTGTACACAGTCTCTCCTGGTACTTCCCCACACAGGTCTCCTTCCCAAGTTCACTTACTCTCACCACCTTCTTCACCCCAACATTCACTCCTCTTTTCTGAAAACCCATACTAATCTTCACCTTAGCCTCCACAAGATAATGATATATATATGTATATATATATATATATTTTTTTTTTTCCGCTGTCTCCCGCATTTGCGAGGTAGCGCAAGGAAACAGACGAAAGAAATGGCCCAACCCACCCCCATACACATGTATATACATACGTCCACAAGTGCAAATATACATACCTACACAGCTTTCCATGGTTTACCCCAGACGCTTCACATGCCTTGATTCAATCCACTGACAGCACGTCAACCCCGGTATACCACATCGCTCCAATTCACTCTATTCCTTGTCCTCCTTTCACCCTCCTGCATGTTCAGGTCCCGATCACACAAAATCTTTTTCACTCCATCTTTCCACCTCCAATTTGGTCTCCCTCTTCTCCTCGTTCCCTCCACCTCCGACACATATATCCTCTTGGTCAATCTTTCCTCACTCATTCTCTCCACGTTCCCAAACCATTTCAAAACACCCTCTTCTGCTCTCTCAACCACGCTCTTTTTATTTCCACACATCTCTCTTACCCTTACGTTCCTTATTCGATCAAACCACCTCACACCACACATTGTCCTCAAACATCTCATTTCCAGCACATCCATCCTCCTGCGCACAACTCTATCCATAGCCCACGCCTCGCAACCATACAACATTGTTAGAACCACTATTCCTTCAAACATACCCATTTTTGCTTTCCGAGATAATGTTCTCGACTTCCACACATTCTTCAAGGCCCCCAGAATTTTCGCCCCCTCCCCCACCCTGTGATCCACTTCCGCTTCCATGGTTCCATCCGCTGCCAGATCCACTCCCAGATATCTAAAACACTTCACTTCCTCCAGTTTTTCTCCATTCAAACTCACCTCCCAATTGACTTGACCCTCAACCCTACTGTACCTAATGACCTTGCTCTTATTCACATTTACTCTTAACTTTCTTCTTCCACACACTTTACCAAACTCAGTCACCAGCTTCTGCAGTTTCTCACATGAATCAGCCACCAGCACTGTATCATCAGCGAACAACAACTGACTCACTTCCCAAGCTCTCTCATCCCCAACAGACTTCATACTTGCCCCTCTCTCCAAAACTCTTGCATTTACCTCCCTAACAACCCCATCCATAAACAAATTAAACAACCATGGAGACATCACACACCCCTGCTGCAAACCTACATTCACTGAGAACCAATCACTTTCCTCTCTTCCTACACGTACACATGCCTTACATCCTTGATAAAAACTTTTCACTGCTTCTAACAACTTTCCTCCCACACCATATATTCTTAATACCTTCCACAGAGCATCTCTATCAACTCTATCATCTGCTTTCTCCAGATCCATAAATGCTACATACAAATCCATTTGCTTTTCTAAGTATTTCTCACATACATTCTTCAAAGCAAACACCTGATCCACACATCCTCTACCACTTCTGAAACCACACTGCTCTTCCCCAATCTGATGCTCTGTACATGCCTTCACCCTCTCAATCAATACCCTCCCATATGATTTACCAGGAATACTCAACAAACTTATATATATATATATATATATATATATATATATATATATATATATATATATATATTTTTTTTTTTTTTTTTTTTTTTTTTTTATACTTTGTCGCTGTCTCCCGCGTTTGCGAGGTAGCGCAAGGAAACAGACGAAAGAAATGGCCCAACCCCCCCCCCCATACACATGTACATACACACGTCCACACACGCAAATATACATACCTACACAGCTTTCCATGGTTTACCCCAGACGCTTCACATGCCTTGCTTCAATCCACTGACAGCACGTCAACCCCTGTATACCACATCGACTCCAATTCACTCTATTTCCTTGCCCTCCTTTCACCCTCCTGCATGTTCAGGCCCCGATCACACAAAATCTTCTTCACTCCATCTTTCCACCTCCAATTTGGTCTCCCTCTTCTCCTCGTTCCCTCCACCTCCGACACATATATCCTCTTGGTCAATCTCTCCTCACTCATTCTCTCCATGTGCCCAAACCATTTCAAAACACCCTCTTCTGCTCTCTCAACCACGCTCTTTTTATTTCCACACATCTCTCTTACCCTTACGTTACTTACTCGATCAAACCACCTCACACCACACATTGTCCTCAAACATCTCATTTCCAGCACATCCATCCTCCTGCGCACATCTCTATCCATAGCCCACGCCTCGCAACCATACAACATTGTTGGAACCACTATTCCCTCAAACATACCCATTTTTGCTTTCCGAGATAGTGTTCTCGACTTCCACACATTTTTCAAGGCTCCCAAAATTTTCGCCCCCTCCCCCACCCTATGATCCACTTCCGCTTCCATGGTTCCATCCGCTGACAGATCCACTCCCAGATATCTAAAACACTTCACTTCCTCCAGTTTTTCTCCATTCAAACTCACCTCCCAATTGACTTGACCCTCACCCCTACTGTACCTAATAACCTTGCTCTTATTCACATTTACTCTCAACTTTCTTCTTCCACACACTTTACCAAACTCAGTCACCAGCTTCTGCAGTTTCTCACATGAATCAGCCACCAGCGCTGTATCATCAGCGAACAACAACTGACTCACTTCCCAAGCTCTCTCATCCCCAACAGACTTCATACTTGCCCCTCTTTCCAGGACTCTTGCATTTACCTCCCTTACAACCCCATCCATAAACAAATTAAACAACCATGGAGACATCACACACCCCTGCCGCAAACCTACATTCACTGAGAACCAATCACTTTCCTCTCTTCCTACACGTACACATGCCTTACATCCTCGATAAAAACTTTTCACTGCTTCTAACAACTTGCCTCCCACACCATATATTCTTAATACCTTCCACAGAGCATCTCTATCAACTCTATCATATGCCTTCTCCAGATCCATAAATGCTACATACAAATCCATTTGCTTTTCTAAGTATTTCTCACATACATTCTTCAAAGCAAACACCTGATCCACACATCCTCTACCACTTCTGAAACCGCACTGCTCTTCCCCAATCTGATGCTCTGTACATGCCTTCACCCTCTCAATCAATACCCTCCCATATAATTTACCAGGAATACTCAACAAACTTATACCTCTGTAATTTGAGCACTCACTCTTATCCCCTTTGCCTTTGTACAATGGCACTATGCACGCATTCCGCCAATCCTCAGGCACCTCACCATGAGTCATACATACATTAAATAACCTTACCAACCAGTCAACAATACAGTCACCCCCTTTCTTAATAAATTCCACTGCAATACCATCCAAACCTGCTGCCTTGCCGGCTTTCATCTTCCGCAAAGCTTTTACTACCTCTTCTCTGTTTACCAAATCATTTTCCCTAACCCTCTCACTTTGCACACCACCTTGACCAAAACACCCTATATCTGCCACTCTATCATCAGACACATTCAACAAACCTTCAAAATACTCATTCCATCTCCTTCTCACATCACCGCTACTTGTTATCACCTCCCCATTTACGCCCTTCACTGAAGTTCCCATTTGCTCCCTTGTCTTACGCACCCTATTTACCTCCTTCCAGAACATCTTTTTATTTTCCCTAAAATTTACTGATAGTCTCTCACCCCAACTCTCATTTGCCCTTTTTTTCACCTCTTGCACCTTTCTCTTGACCTCCTGTCTCTTTCTTTTATACTTCTCCCACTCAATTGCATTTTTTCCCTGCAAAAATCGTCCAAATGCCTCTCTCTTCTCTTTCACTAATACTCTTACTTCTTCATCCCACCACTCACTACCCTTTCTAAACAGCCCACCTCCCACTCTTCTCATGCCACAAGCATCTTTTGCGCAATCCATCACTGATTCCCTAAATACATCCCATTCCTCCCCCACTCCCCTTACTTCCATTGTTCTCACCTTTTTCCATTCTGTACACAGTCTCTCCTGGTACTTCCCCACACAGGTCTCCTTCCCAAGCTCACTTACTCTCACCACCTTCTTCACCCCAACATTCACTCCTCTTTTCTGAAAACCCATACTAATCTTCACCTTAGCCTCCACAAGATAATGATCAGACATCCCTCCAGTTGCACCTCTCAGCACATTAACATCCAA
This sequence comes from Panulirus ornatus, assembly GCF_036320965.1. NCBI lineage: Eukaryota > Metazoa > Arthropoda > Malacostraca > Decapoda > Palinuridae > Panulirus > Panulirus ornatus. The sequence continues at coordinate 501,588 of NC_092273.1, forward strand.
AAGTCTCTCTTTCGCACGCCTGTCAATTAACACGTAATCCAATAACGCTCTCTGGCCATCTCTCCTACTTACATAAGTATACTTATGTATATCTCGCTTTTTAAACCAGGTATTCCCAATCATCAGTCCTTTTTCAGCACATAAATCTACAAGCTCTTCACCATTTCCATTTACAACACTGAACACCCCATGCATACCAATTATTCCCTCAACTGCCACATTACTCACCTTTGCATTCAAATCACCCATCACTATAACCCGGTCTCGTGCATCAAAACCGCTAACACACTCATTTAGCTGCTCCCAAAACACTTGCCTCTCATGATCTTTCTTCTCATGCCCAGGTGCATATGCACCAATAATCACCCACCTCTCTCCATCAACTTTCAATTTTACCCATATTAATCGAGAATTTACTTTCTTACATTCTATCACATACTCCCACAACTCCTGTTTCAGGAGTATTGCTACTCCTTCCCTTGCTCTTGTCCTCTCACTAACCCCTGACTTCACTCCCCAGACATTTCCAAACCACTCTTCCCCTTTACCCTTGAGCTTCGTTTCACTCAGAGCCAAAACATCCAGGTTCCTTTCCTCAAACATACTACCTATCTCTCCTTTTTTCACATCTTGGTTACATCCACACACATTTAGGCACCCCACTCTGAGCCTTCGAGGAGGATGATCACTCCCCGCGTGACTCCTTCTTCTGTTTCCCATTTTAGAAAGTTAATACAAGGAGGGGAGGATTTCCGGCCCCCCGCTCCCGTCCCCTCTAGTCGCTTTCTACGACACGCGAGGAATACGCGGGAAGTATTCTTTCACCCCTATCCCCAGGGATAATATACATATATATATACACACACACACACACACGCACACACACACACACACACACACACACATATATATACATATGAAAAATGTAAGAAACAATTTAGAAAACAAACTTTTAGCTTGAAATGAATGAAAAAAAATGAATGTCACATAATGGTTCAACCTCTGGCTATGGAAAGGAAATGTACAATTTATTCACACAAACGTCAATAGCAGTTCTCATCAATTTCACCACTGTGTCAATAAGCTTCAATGTCTAAGCTACATTTTTCTCCAACTTCACTATATATATATATATATTTTTTTTTTTTTTTTTTTTTTATACTTTGTCGCTGTCTCCCGCGTTTGCGAGGTAGCGCAAGGAAACAGACGAAAGAAATGGCCCAACCCCCCCCCCATACACATGTACATACACACGTCCACACACGCAAATATACATACCTACACAGCTTTCTAATGGTTTACCCCAGACGCTTCACATGCCTTGATTCACTCCACTGACAGCACGTCAACCCCTGTATACCACATCGCTCCAATTCACTCTATTCCTTGCCCTCCTTACACCCTCCTGCATGTTCAGGCCCCGATCACACAAAATCTCCTTCACTCCATCCTTCCACCTCCAATTTGGTCTCCCTCTTCTCCTCGTTCCCTCCACCTCCGACACATATATCCTCTTGGTCAATCTTTCCTCACTCATTCTCTCCATGTGCCCAAACCATTTCAAAACACCCTCTTCTGCTCTCTCAACCACGCTCTTTTTATTTCCACACATCTCTCTTACCCTTACGTTACTTACTCGATCAAACCACCTCACACCACACATTGTCCTCAAACATCTCATTTCCAGCACATCCATCCTCCTGCGCACAACTCTATCCATAGCCCACGCCTCGCAACCATACAACATTGTTGGAACCACTATTCCTTCAAACATACCCATTTTTGCTTTCCGAGATAATGTTCTCGACTTCCACACATTTTTCAAGGCTCCCAAAATTTTCGCCCCCTCCCCCACCCTATGATCCACTTCCGCTTCCATGGTTCCATCCGCTGACAGATCCACTCCCAGATATCTAAAACACTTCACTTCCTCCAGTTTTTCTCCATTCAAACTCACCTCCCAATTGACTTGACCCTCAACCCTACTGTACCTAATAACCTTGCTCTTATTCACATTTACTCTTAACTTTCTTCTTCCACACACTTTACCAAACTCAGTCACCAGCTTCTGCAGTTTCTCACATGAATCAGCCACCAGCGCTGTATCATCAGCGAACAACAACTGACTCACTTCCCAAGCTCTCTCATCCCCAACAGACTTCATACTTGCCCCTCTTTCCAGGACTCTTGCATTTACCTCCCTAACAACCCCATCCATAAACAAATTAAACAACCATGGAGACATCACACACCCCTGCCGCAAACCTACATTCACTGAGAACCAATCACTTTCCTCTCTTCCTACACGTACACATGCCTTACATCCTCGATAAAAACTTTTCACTGCTTCTAACAACTTTCCTCCCACACCATATATTCTTAATACCTTCCACAGAGCATCTCTATCAACTCTATCATATGCCTTCTCCAGATCCATAAATGCTACATACAAATCCATTTGCTTTTCTAAGTATTTCTCACATACATTCTTCAAAGCAAACACCTGATCCACACATCCTCTACCACTTCTGAAACCACACTGCTCTTCCCCAATCTGATGCTCTATACATGCCTTCACCCTCTCAATCAATACCCTCCCATATAATTTACCAGGAATACTCAACAAACTTATACCTCTGTAATTTGAGCACTCACTCTTATCCCCTTTGCCTTTGTACAATGGCACTATGCACGCATTCCGCCAATCCTCAGGCACCTCACCATGAGTCATACATACATTAAATAACCTTACCAACCAGTCAACAATACAGTCACCCCCTTTTTTAATAAATTCCACTGCAATACCATCCAAACCTGCTGCCTTGCCGGCTTTCATCTTCCGCAAAGCTTTCACTACCTCTTCTCTGTTTACCAAATCATTTTCCCTAACCCTCTCACTTTGCACACCACCTCGACCAAAACACCCCATATCTGCCACTCTGTCATCAGACACATTCAACAAACCTTCAAAATACTCACTCCATCTCCTTCTCACATCACCACTACTTGTTATCACCTCCCCATTTACGCCCTTCACTGAAGTTCCCATCTGCTCCCTTATCTTACGCACCCCATTTACCTCCTTCCAGAACATCTTTTTATTCTCCCTAAAATTTACTGATAGTCTCTCACCCCAACTCTCATTTGCCCTTTCTTTCACCTCTTGCACCTTTCTCTTGACCTCCTGTCTCTTTCTTTTATACTTCTCCCACTCAATTGCACTTTTTCCCTGCAAAAATCGTCCAAATGCCTCTCTCTTCTCTTTCACTAATACTCTTACTTCTTCATCCCACCACTCACTACCCTTTCTAAACAGCCCACCTCCCACTCTTCTCATGCCACAAGCATCTTTTGCGCAATCCATCACTGATTCCCTAAATACATCCCATTCCTCCCCCACTCCCCTTACTTCCATTGTTCTCACCTTTTTCCATTCTGTACACAGTCTCTCCTGGTACTTCCCCACACAGGTCTCCTTCCCAAGCTCACTTACTCTCACCACCTTCTTCACCCCAACATTCACTCCTCTTTTCTGAAAACCCATACTAATCTTCACCTTAGCCTCCACAAGATAATGATCAGACATCCCTCCAGTTGCACCTCTCAGCACATTAACATCCAAAAGTCTCTCTTTCGCACGCCTGTCAATTAACACGTAATCCAATAACGCTCTCTGGCCATCTCTCCTACTTACATAAGTATACTTATGTATATCTCGCTTTTTAAACCAGGTATTCCCAATCATCAGTCCTTTTTCAGCACATAAATCTACAAGCTCTTCACCATTTCCATTTACAACACTGAACACCCCATGCATACCAATTATTCCCTCAACTGCTACATTACTCACCTTTGCATTCAAATCACCCATCACTATAACCCAGTCTCGTGCATCAAAACCGCTAACACACTCATTCAGCTGCTCCCAAAACACTTGCCTCTCATGATCTTTCTTCTCATGCCCAGGTGCATATGCACCAATAATCACCCACCTCTCTTCATCAACTTTCAATTTTACCCATATTAATCGAGAATTTACTTTCTTACATTCTATCACATACTCCCACAACTCCTGTTTCAGGAGTATTGCTACTCCTTCCCTTGCTCTTGTCCTCTCACTAACCCCTGACTTCACTCCCCAGACATTTCCAAACCACTCTTCCCCTTTACCCTTGAGCTTCGTTTCACTCAGAGCCAAAACATCCAGGTTCCTTTCCTCAAACATACTACCTATCTCTCCTTTTTTCACATCTTGGTTACATCCACACACATTTAGGCACCCCACTTTGAGCCTTCGAGGAGGATGATCACTCCCCGCGTGACTCCTTCTTCTGTTTCCCATTTTAGAAAGTTAATACAAGGAGGGGAGGATTTCCGGCCCCCCGCTCCCGTCCCCTCTAGTCGCTTTCTACGACACGCGAGGAATACGTGGGAAGTATTCTTTCACCCCTATCCCCAGGGATAATATACATATATATATACATATACACACACACACACATACACACACATACGCACATACGCACACACACACACACATACATATATATACATATGAAAAATGTAAGAAACAATTTAGAAAACAAACTTTTAGCTTGAAATGAATGAAAAAAATGATATGTCACATAATGGTTCAACCTCTGGCTATGGAAAAGGAAATGTACAATTTATTCACACAAACGTCAATAGCAGTTCTCATCAATTTCACCACTGTATCAATAAGCTTCAATGTCTAAGCTACATTTTTCTCCAACTTCACTATTTTCTTGTCAAAAACACCATGCATGAAAACTATCACTCCAGTAACACAACTATAAACATTTACTTCCCCTTTAAAAGTTCTGGGGAAGTCTGTCTCGATACACTGCGGCGAGGCGAGGCGACGCTGACACAATCACTGTCACAATATCACTTCTGCCTCCTCAAGTCAATCTCTCAGCCACAGTGCAGGCCTTCATCGTCGAAATCGGTCTTAACTTCATATATATATATATATATATATATATATATATATATATATATATATATATATATATATATATATTGAAGTTGAATGGAGAAAGACTGGAGGAAGTGAAGTGTTTTAGATATCTGGGAGTGGTTCTGGCAGCGGATGGAACCATGGAAGTGGAAGTGGATCATAGGGTGGGGGAGGGGGCGAAAATTCTGGGGGCCTTGAAGAATGTTTGGAAGTCGAGAACATTATCTCGGAAAGCAAAAATGGGTATGTTTGAAGGAATAGTGGTTCCAACAATGTTGTATGGTTGCGAGGCGTGGGCTATGGATAGAGTTGTGCGCAGGAGGATGGATGTGCTGGAAATGAGATGTTTGAGGACAATGTGTGGTGTGAGGTGGTTTGATCGAGTGAGTAACGTAAGGGTAAGAGAGATGTGTGGAAATAAAAAGAGCGTGGTTGAGAGAGCAGAAGAGGGTGTTTTGAAGTGGTTTGGGCACATGAAGAGAATGAGTGAGGAAAGATTGACCAAGAGGATATATGTGTCGGAGGTGGAGGGAACAAGGAGAAGAGGGAGACCAAATTGGAGGTGGAAAGATGGAGTGAAAAAGATTTTGTGTGATCGGGGCCTGAACATGCAGGAGGGTGAAAGGAGGGCAAGGAATAGAGTGAATTGGAGCGATGTGGTATACCGGGGTTGACGTGCTGTCAGTGGATTGAATCAAGGCATGTGAAGCGTCTGGGGTAAGCTATGGAAAGCTGTGTACGTATGTATATTTGCGTGTGTGGACGTATGTATATACATGTGTATGGGGGGGGTTGGGCCATTTCTTTCGTCTGTTTCCTTGCGCTACCTCGCAAACGCGGGAGACAGCGACAAAGTATAAAAAAAAAATATATATATATATATATATATATATATATATATATATATATATATATATATATATATATATATATATATATATATTTTGGAAAGAGTTTTGGAAAGAGGGTCAAGTATGAAGTCTGTTGGGGATGAGAGAGCTTGGGAAGTGAGTCAGTTGTTGTTCGCTGATGATACAGCGCTGGTGGCTGATTCATGTGAGAAACTGCAGAAGCTGGTGACTGAGTTTGGTAAAGTGTGTGAAAGAAGAAAGTTAAGAGTAAATGTGAATAAGAGCAAGGTTATTAGGTACAGTAGGGTTGAGGGTCAATTCAATTGGGAGGTGAGTTTGAATGGAGAAAAACTGGAGGAAGTGAAGTGTTTTAGATATCTGGGAGTGGATCTGGCAGCGGATGGAACCATGGAAGCAGAAGTGGATCATAGGGTGGGGGAGGGGGCGAAAATTCTGGGGGCCCTGAAGAATGTGTGGAAGTCGAGAACATTATCTCGGAAAGCAAAAATGGGTATGTTTGAAGGAATAGTGGTTCCAACAATGTTGTATGGTTGCGAGGCGTGGGCTATGGATAGAGTTGTGCGCAGGAGGATGGATGTGCTGGAAATGAGATGTTTGAGGACAATGTGTGGTGTGAGGTGGTTTGATCGAGTGAGTAACGTAAGGGTAAGAGAGATGTGTGGAAATAAAAAGAGCGTGGTTGAGAGAGCAGAAGAGGGTGTTTTGAAGTGGTTTGGGCACATGGAGAGAATGAGTGAGGAAAGATTGACCAAGAGGATATATGTGTCGGAGGTGGAGGGAACGAGGAGAAGAGGGAGACCAAATTGGAGGTGGAAAGATGGAGTGAAAAAGATTTTGTGTGATCGGGGCCTGAACATGCAGGAGGGTGAAAGGAGGGCAAGGAATAGAGTGAATTGGAGCGATGTGGTATACCGGGGTTGACGTGCTGTCAGTGGATTGAATCAAGGCATGTGAAGCGTCTGGGGTAAACCATGGAAAGCTGTGTAGGTATGTATATTTGCGTGTGTGGACGTATGTATATACATGTGTATGGGGGGGGGGGTTGGGCCATTTCTTTCGTCTGTTTCCTTGCGCTACCTCGCAAACGTGGGAGACAGCGACAAAGTATGAAAAAAAAAAAAAAAAAATATATATATATATATATATATATATATATATATATATATATATATATATATATATATATATATATTTATATATATATATATATATGGTGTGGGAAGCAAGTTGTTACAAGCAGTGAAAAGTTTTTATCGAGGATGTAAGGCATGTGTACATGTAGGAAGAGAGGAAATTGATTGGTTCTCAGTGAATGTAGGTTTGCGGCAGGGGTGTGTGATGTCTCCATGGTTGTTTAATTTCTTTATGGATGGGGTTGTTAGGGAGGTGAATGCAAGAGTTTTGGAAAGAGGGGCAAGTATGAAGTCTGTTGGGGATGAGAGAGCTTGGGAAGTGAGTCAGTTGTTGTTCGCTGATGATACAGTGTTGGTGGCTGATTCATGTGATAAACTGCAGAAGCTGGTGACTGAGTTTGGTAAAGTGTGTGAAAGAAGAAAGTTAAGAGTAAATGTGAATAAGAGCAAGGTAATTAGGTACAGTAGGGTTGAGGGTCAGTTCAATTGGGAGTTAAGTTTGAATGGAGAAAAACTGGAGGAAGTAAAGTGTTTTAGATATCTGGGAGTGGATCTGGCAGCGGATGGAACTATGGAAGCGGAAGTGGATCATAGGGTGGGGGAGGGGGCGAAAATCCTGGGAGCCTTGAAGAGTGTGTGGAAGTCGAGAACATTATCTCGGAAAGCAAAAATGGGTATGTTTGAAGGAATAGTGGTTCCAACAATGTTGTATGGTTGCGAGGTGTGGGCTATGGATAGAGTTGTGCACAGGAGGATGGATGTGCTGGAAATGAGATGTTTGAGGAAAATGTGTGGTGGGAGGTGGTTTGATCAAGTAAGTAACGTAAGGGTAAGAGAGATGTGTGGAAATAAAAAGAGCATTGTTGAGAGAGCAGAAGAGGGTGTTTTGAAATGGTTTGGGCACCTGGAGAGAATGAGTGAGGAAAGATTGATCAAGAGGATATACGTGTCGGAGGTGAAGGGAACGAGGAGAAGTGGGAGACCAAATTGGAGGTGGAAAGATGGAGTGAAAAAGATTTTGTGTGATCGGGGCCTGAACATGCAGGAGGGTGAAAGGAGGGCAAGGAATAGAGAGAATTAGATCGATGTGGTATACCGGGGTTGACGTGCTGTCAGTGGATTGAATCAGGGCATGTGAATATATATATATATATATATATATATATATATATATATATATATATATATATATATATATATATATATATATTCTTTCTTTCTTCTTTCATACTATTTGCCATTTCCCGCGTTAGCAAGGTAGCGTTAAGAACAGAGGACTAGGCCTCTGAGGGAATATCCTCACCTGGCCTCGTTCTCTGTTCCTTCTTTTGGAAAATCAAAAAAAAACGAGAGGGGAGGATTTCCAGCCCCCCGCTCCCTCCCCTTTTAGTCGCCTTCTACGACACGCAGGGAATACGTGGGAAGTATTCTTTCTCCCCTATCCCCAGGAATAATATATATATATATATATATATATATATATATATATATATATATATATATATATATATATATAGGTGTTTGCTTTGAAGAATGTATGTGAGAAATACTTAGAAAAGCAAATGGATTTGTATGTAGCATTTATGGATCTGGAGAAGGCATATGATAGAGTTGATAGAGATGCTCTGTGGAAGGTATTAAGAATATATGGTGTGGGAGGCAAGTTGTTAGAAGCAGTGAAAAGTTTTTATCGAGGATGTAAGGCATGTGTACGTGTAGGAAGAGAGGAAAGTGATTGGTTCTCAGTGAATGTAGGTTTGCGGCAGGGGTGTGTGATGTCTCCATGGTTGTTTAATTTGTTTATGGATGGGGTTGTTAGGGAGGTAAATGCAAGAGTCTTGGAAAGAGGGGCAAGTATGAAGTCTGTTGGGGATGAGAGAGCTTGGGAAGTGAGTCAGTTGTTGTTCGCTGATGATACAGCGCTGGTGGCGGATTCATGTGAGAAACTGCAGAAGCTGGTGACGGAGTTTGGTAAAGTGTGTGGAAGAAGAAAGTTAAGAGTAAATGTGAATAAGAGCAAGGTTATTAGGTACAGTAGGGTTGAGGGTCAAGTCAATTGGGAGGTGAGTTTGAATGGAGAAAAAATTGGAGGAAGTGAAGTGTTTTAGATATCTGGGAGTGGATCTGTCAGCGGATGGAACCATGGAAGCGGAAGTGGATCATAGGGTGGGGGAAGGGGCGAAAATTTTGGGAGCCATGAAAAATGTGTGGAAGTCGAGAACATTATCTCGGAAAGCAAAAATGGGTATGTTTGAAGGAATAGTGGTTCCAACAATGTTGTATGGTTGCGAGGCGTGGGCTATGGATAGAGTTGTGCGCAGGAGGATGGATGTGCTGGAAATGAGATGTTTGAGGACAATGTGTGGTGTGAGGTGGTTTGATCGAGTAAGTAACGTAAGGGTAAGAGAGATGTGTGGAAATAAAAAGAGCGTGGTTGAGAGAGCAGAAGAGGGTGTTTTGAAATGGTTTGGGCACATGGAGAGAATGAGTGAGGAAAGATTGACCAAGAGGATATATGTGTCGGAGGTGGAGGGAACGAGGAGAAGAGGGAGACCAAATTGGAGGTGGAAAGATGGAGTGAAAAGGATTTTGTGTGATCGGGGCCTGAACATGCAGGAGGGTGAAAGGAGGGCAAGGAATAGAGTGAATTGGAGCGATGTGGTATACAGGGGTTGACGTGCTGTCAGTGGATTGAATCAAGGCATGTGAAGCGTCCGGGGTAAACCATGGAAAGCTGTGTAGGTATGTATATTTGCGTGTGTGGACGCGTGTATGTACATGTGTATGGGGGGGGTTGGGCCATTTCTTTCGTCTGTTTCCTTGCGCTACCTCGCAACCGCGGGAGACAGCGTGGAGGTATGAAAAAAAAAAAAAAAAAAATATATTTATATATATTTTTTTTTTGGTTTGTCGCTGTCTCCCGCGTTTGCGAGGTAGCGCAAGGAAACAGACGAAAGAAATGGCCCAACCCACCCCCATACACATGTATATACATACACGTCCACACACGCAAATATACATACCTACACAGCTTTCATGGTTTACCCCGCTTCACATGCCCTGATTCAATCCACTGACAGCACGTCAACCCCGGTATACCACATCGATCCAATTCGCTCAATTCCTTGCCGGCCTTTCATCCTCCTGCATGTTCAGGCCCTGATCACTCAAAATCTTTTTCACTCCATCTTTCCACCTCCAATTTGCTCTCCCACTTCTCCTCGTTCCCTCCACCTCCAACACATATATCCTCTTGGTCAATCTTTCCTCACTCATTCTCTCCATGTGCCCAAACCATTTCAAAACACCCTCTTCTGCTCTCTCAACCACGCTCTTTTTATTTCCACACATCTCTCTTACCCTTACATTACTTACTCGATCAAACCACCTCACACCACACATTGTCCTCAAACATCTCATTTCCAGCACATCCACCCTCCTGCGCACTACTCTATCCATAGCCCACGCCTCGCAACCATACATCGTTGTTGGAACCACTATTCCTTCAAACATACCCATTTTTGCTTTCCGAGATAATGTTCTCGACTTCCACACATTCTTCAAGGCTCCCAGGATTTTTGCCCCCTCCCCCACCCTATGATTCACATCCGCTTCCATGGTTCCATCCGCTGCCAGATCCACTCCCAGATATCTAAAACACTTTACTTCCTCCAGTTTTTCTCCATTCAAACTTACCTCCCAATTGACTTGACCCTCAACCCTACTGTACCTAATAACCTTGCTCTTATTTACATTTACTCTTAACTTTCTTCTTTCACACACTTTAGCAAACTCAGTCACCAGCTTCTGCAGTTTCTCACATGAATCAGCCACCAGTGCTGTATCATCAGCGAACAACAACTAACTCACTTCCCAAGCTCTCTCATCCACAACAGACTTCATTCTTGCCCCTCTTTCCAAAACTTGCATTCACCTCCCTAACAACCCCATCCATAAACAAATTAAACAACCATGGAGACATCACACACCCTTGCCGCAAACCTACATTCACTGAGAACCAATCACTTTCCTCTCTTCCTACATGTACACATGCCCTACATCCTCGATAAAAACTTTTCACTGCTTCCAACAACTAGCCACCCACACCATATATTCTTAATACCTTCCACAACCATCTCTATCAACTCTATCATATGCCTTCTCCAGATCCGTAAATGCTACATACAAATCCATTTGCTTTTCTAAGTATTTCTCACATACATTCTTCAAAGCAAACACCTGATCCACACATCCTCTACCACTTCTGAAACCACACTGCTCTTCCCCAATCTGATGCTCTGTACATGCCTTCACCCTCTCAGTCAATACCCTCCCATATAATTTCCCAGGAATACTCAACAAACTTATACCTCTGTAATTTGAGCACTCACTCTTATCCCTTTTGCCTTTGTACAATGGCACTATGCAAGCATTCCACCAATCCTCAGGCACCTCACCATGAATTATACATACTTTGAATAACCTTACCAACCTGTGAACAATACAGTCACCCCCTTTTTTAATAAATTCCACTGCAATACCATCCAAACCTGCTGCCTTGCCGGCTTTCATCTTCCGCAAAGCTTTTACTGCCTCTTCCCTGTTTACCAAATCATTTTCCCTAACCCTCTCACTTTGCACACCACCTCGACCAAAACACCCTATATCTGCCACTCTATCATCAAACACATTCAACAAACCTTCAAAATACTCACTCCATCTCCTTCTCACATCACCACTACTTGTTATCACCTCCCCATTAGCCCCCTTCACTGAATTTCCCATTTGCTCCCTTGTCTTATGCACTTTATTTACCTCCTTCCAAAACATCTTTTTATTCTCCCTAAGATTTAATGATACTCTCTCACCCCAACTCTCATTTGCCCTATTTTTCACCTCTTGCACCTTTCTCTTGACCTCCTGCCTCTTTCTTTTATACATCGCCCAGTCATTTGCATTTTTTCCCTACAAAAATCGTCCAAATGCCTCTGTCTTCTCTTTCACTAATAATCTTACTTTATCCCACCACTCACTACCTTTCTAATCAACCCACGTCCCACGCTTCTCATGCCACAAGCATCTTTTGCACAAGCCATCACTGCTTCCCTAATTACATCCCATTCCTCCCCCACTCCCATTACATCCTTTGTTCTCACCTTTTTCCATTCTGTACTCAGTCCCTCCTGGTACTTCCTCACACAAGTCTCCTTCCTAAGCTCACTTACTCTCACCACTCTCTTCACCCCAACATTCTCTCTTCTTTTCTGAAAACCCTTACAAATCTTCACCTTCGCCTCCACAAGATAATGATCAGACATCCCTCCAGTTGCACTTCTCAGCACATTAACGTCCAAAAGTCTCTCTTTCACACGCCTATCAATTAACACATAATCCAATAACGCTCTCTGGCCATCTCTCCTACTTACATACGTATACTTAAGTATATCTTGCTTTTTAAACCAGGTATTCCCAATCACCAGTCCTTTTTCAGCACATAAATCTACAAGCTCTTCATTTCCATTTACAATACTGAATACCCCATGTATACCAATTATTCCCTCAACTTCCACATTACTCACCTTTAAATTCAAATCCCCCATCACTATAACCTGGTCTTATGCATCAAAACCACTAACACACTCATTCAGCTGCTCCCAAAACACTTGCCTCATGATATTTCTTCTCATGCCCAGGTGCATATGCACCAATAATCACCCATCTCTCTCCATCAACTTTCAGTTTTACTCATATCAATCTAGAATTTACTTTCTTACACTCTATCACATACTCCCACAACTCTTGTTTCAGGAGTAGTGCTACTCCTTCCCTTGCTCTTGTCCTCTCACTAACCCCTGACTTTACTCCCAAGACATTCCCAAACCACTCTTCCCCTTTACCCTTGAGCTTCATTTCACTCAGAGCCAAAACATCCAGGTTCCTTTCCTCAAACATACTACCTATCTCTCCTTTTTTCTCATCTTGGTTGCATCCACACACTTTTAGACACCCCAGTCTGAGCCTTCGAGGAGGATGAGCACTCCCCACGTGACTCCTTCTTCTGGTGGCTGATTCATGTGAGAAACTGCAGAAGCTGGTGACTGAGTTTGGTAAAGTGTGTGGAAGAAGAAAGTTAAGAGTAAATGTGAATAAGAGCAAGGTTATTAGGTACAGTAGGGTTGAGGGTCAAGTCAATTGGGAGGTGAGTTTGAATGGAGAAAAACTGGAGGAAGTGAAGTGTTTTAGATATCTGGGAGTGGATCTGGCAGCGGATGGAACCATGGAAGCGGAAGTGGATCATAGGGTGGGGGAGGGGGCGAAAAATCTGGGGGCCTTGAAGAATGTGTGGAAGTCGAGAACATTATCTCGGAAAGCAAAAATGGGTATGTTTGAAGGAATAGTGGTTCCAACAATGTTGTATGGTTGCGAGGCGTGGGCTATGGATAGAGTTGTGCGCAGGAGGATGGATGTGCTGGAAATGAGATGTTTGAGGACAATTTGTGGTGTGAGGTGGTTTGATCGAGTGAGTAACGTAAGGGTAAGAGAGATGTGTGGAAATAAAAAGAGCGTGGTTGAGAGAGCAGAAGAGGGTGTTTTGAAGTGGTTTGGGCACATGAAGAGAATGAGTGAGGAAAGATTGACCAAGAGGATATATGTGTCGGAGGTGGAGGGAACGAGGAGAAGAGGGAGACCAAATTGGAAGTGGAAAGATGGAGTGAAAAAGATTTTGTGTGATCGGGGCCTGAACATGCAGGAGGGTGAAAGGAGGGCAAGGAATAGAGTGAATTGGATCGATGTGGTATACCGGGGTTGACGTGCTGTCAGTGGATTGAATCAAGGCATGTGAAGCGCCTGGGGTAAACCATGGAAAGCTGTGTAGGTATGTATATTTGCGTGTGTGGACGTATGTATATACATGTGTATGGGGGGGGTTGGGCCATTTCTTTCGTCTGTTTCCTTGCGCTACCTCGCAAATGCGTGAGACAGCGACAAAGCAAAAATATATATATATATATATATATATATATATATTTATTTATTTATTTATTATACTTTGTCGCTGTCTCCCGCGTTTGCGAGGTAGCGCAAGGAAACAGACGAAAGAAATGGCCCAACCCCCCCCATTCACATGTATATACATACGTCCACACACGCAAATATACATACCTACACAGCTTTCCATGGTTTACCCCAGACGCTTCACATGCCTTGATTCAATCCACTGACAGCACGTCAACCCCGGTATACCACATCGCTCCAATTCACTCTATTCCTTGCCCTCCTTCACCCTCCTGCATGTTCAGGCCCCGATCACACAAAATCTTTTTCACTCCATCTTTCCTCCTCCAATTTGGTCTCCCTCTTCTCCTTGTTCCCTCCACCTCCGACACATATATCCTCTTGGTCAATCTTTCCTCACTCATCCTCTCCATGTGCCCAAACCACTTCAAAACACCCTCTTCTGCTCTCTCAACCACGCTCTTTTTATTTCCACACATCTCTCTTACCCTTACGTTACTCACTCGATCAAACCACCTCACACCACACATTGTCCTCAAACATCTCATTTCCAGCACATCCATCCTCCTGCGCACAACTCTATCCATAGCCCACGCCTCGCAACCATACAACATTGTTGGAACCACTATTCCTTCAAACATACCCATTTTTGCTTTCCGAGATAATGTTCTCGACTTCCACACATTCTTCAAGGCCCCCAGGATTTTCGCCCCCTCCCCCACCCTATGATCCACTTCCGCTTCCATGGTTCCATCCGCTGCCAGATCCACTCCCAGATATCTAAAACACTTCACTTCCTCCAGTTTTTCTCCATTCAAACTCACCTCCCAATTGACTTGACCCTCAACCCTACTGTACCTAATAACCTTGCTCTTATTCACATTTACTCTTAACTTTCTTCTTCCACACACTTTTCCAAACTCAGTCACCAGCTTCTGCAGTTTCTCACATGAATCAGCCACCAGCGCTGTATCATCAGCGAACAACAACTGACTCACTTCCCAAGCTCTCTCATCCCCAACAGACTTCATACTTGCCCCTCTTTCCAAAACTCTTGCATTTACCTCCCTAACAACCCCATCCATAAACAAATTAAACAACCATGGAGACATCACACACCCCTGCCGCAAACCTACATTCACTGAGAACCAATCACTTTCCTCTCTTCCTACACGTACACATGCCTTACATCCTCGAGAAAAACTTTTCACTGCTTCTAACAACTTTCCTCCCACACCATATATTCTTAATACCTTCCACAGAGCATCTCTCTCAACTCTATCATATGCCTTCTCCAGATCCATAAATGCTACATACAAATCCATTTGCTTTTCTTAGTATTTCTCACATACATTCTTCAAAGCAAACACCTGATCCACACATCCTCTACCACTTCTGAAACCACACTGCTCTTCCCCAATCTGATGCTCTGTACATGCCTTCACCCTCTCAATCAATACCCTCCCATATAATTTACCAGGAATACTCAACAAACATATACCTCTGTAATTTGAGCACTCACTCTTATCCCCTTTGCCTTTGTACAATGGCACTATGCACGCATTCCGCCAATCCTCAGGCACCTCACCATGAGTCATACATACATTGAATAACCTTACCAACCAGTCAACAATACAGTCACCCCCTTTTTTAATAAATTCCACTGCAATACCATCCAAACCTGCTGCCTTGCCGGCTTTCATATATATATGTATATATATATATATATATATGTATAAGAGGATAAGAGGGATAAGGGGATAAGAGTGAGTGCTCAAATTACAGAGGTATAAGTTTGTTGAGTATTCCTGGTAAATTATATGGGAGGGTATTGATTGAGAGGGTGAAGGCAGGTACAGAGCATCAGATTGGGGAAGAGCAGTGTGGTTTCAGAAGTGGTAGAGGATGTGTGGATCAGGTGTTTGCTTTGAAGAATGTATGTGAGAAATACTTAGAAAAGCAAATGGATTTGTATGTAGCATTTATGGATCTGGAGAAGGCATATGATAGAGTTGATAGAGATGCTCTGTGGAAGGTATTAAGAATATATGGTGTGGGAGGCAAGTTGTTAGAAGCAGTGAAAAGTTTTTATCGAGGATGTAAGGCATGTGTACGTGTAGGAAGAGAGGAAAGTGATTGGTTCTCAGTGAATGTAGGTTTGCGGCAGGGGTGTGTGATGTCTCCATGGTTGTTTAATTTGTTTATGGATGGGGTTGTTAGGGAGGTAAATGCAAGAGTCTTGGAAAGAGGGGCAAGTATGAAGTCTGTTGGGGATGAGAGAGCTTGGGAAGTGAGTCAGTTGTTGTTCGCTGATGATACAGCGCTGGTGGCGGATTCATGTGAGAAACTGCAGAAGCTGGTGACGGAGTTTGGTAAAGTGTGTGGAAGAAGAAAGTTAAGAGTAAATGTGAATAAGAGCAAGGTTATTAGGTACAGTAGGGTTGAGGGTCAAGTCAATTGGGAGGTGAGTTTGAATGGAGAAAAACTGGAGGAAGTGAAGTGTTTTAGATATCTGGGAGTGGATCTGTCAGCGGATGGAACCATGGAAGCGGAAGTGGATCATAGGGTGGGGGAGGGGGCGAAAATTTCGGGAGCCTTGAAAAATGTGTGGAAGTCGAGAACATTATCTCGGAAAGCAAAAATGGGTATGTTTGAAGGAATAGTGGTTCCAACAATGTTGTATGGTTGCGAGGCGTGGGCTATGGATAGAGTTGTGCGCAGGAGGATGGAGGTGCTGGAAATGAGATGTTTGAGGACAATGTGTGGTGTGAGGTGGTTTGATCGAGTAAGTAACGTAAGGGTAAGAGAGATGTGTGGAAATAAAAAGAGCGTGGTTGAGAGAGCAGAAGAGGGTGTTTTGAAATGGTTTGGGCACATGGAGAGAATGAGTGAGGAAAGATTGACCAAGAGGATATATGTGTCGGAGGTGGAGGGAACGAGGAGAAGAGGGAGACCAAATTGGAGGTGGAAAGATGGAGTGAAAAGGATTTTGTGTGATCGGGGCCTGAACATGCAGGAGGGTGAAAGGAGGGCAAGGAATAGAGTGAATTGGAGCGATGTGGTATACAGGGGTTGACGTGCTGTCAGTGGATTGAATCAAGGCATGTGAAGCGTCCGGGGTAAACCATGGAAGGCTGTGTAGGTATGTATATTTGCGTGTGTGGACGTGTGTATGTACATGTGTATGGGGGGGTTGGGCCATTTCTTTCGTCTGTTTCCTTGCGCTACCTCGCAACCGCGGGAGACAGCGACGAGGTATAAAAAAAAAAAAAAAAATATATATATATATGAAACAGATGAAGGAATGGCCCAACCCACCCACATACACATGTATATATATACACGTCCACACACGCAAATATACATAATTATGCAACTCAATGTACACATATATATACACACATAGTCATATACATATATACACACTCAGTCTCTAGCTGTCATGTAATAATGCACCAAAACCACAGCTCCCTTTCCACATCCAGGCCCCACAGAACTTTCCATGGTTTACCCCTGACGCTTCACATGCCCTGGTTCAGTCCATTGACAGCACGTCGACCCCGGTATACCACATCATTCCAGTTCACTCTATCCCTTGCACGCCTTTCACCCTCCTGTATGTTCAGGCCCCGATCACTCAAAATCTTTTTCACTCCATCTTTCCACCTCTAATTTGGTCTCCCACTTCTCGTTCCCTCCACCTCTGACACATATATCCTCTTTGTCAATCTTTCCTCACTCATTCTCTCCATGTGACCAAACCATTTCAAAACACCCTCTTCTGCTCTCTCAACCACACCTTTTTTATCACCACACATCCCTGGGGATAGGGGAGAAAGAATACTTCCCACGCATTCCTCACATGTCGTAGAAGGCGACTAAAGGGGACAGGAGTGGGGGGCTAGAAACCCTCCCCTCCTTGTATTTTAACTTTCTGAAAGGGGAAACAGAAGGAGTCACGCGGGGAGTGCTCATCCTCCTCGAAGTCTCAGATTTCGGTGTCTAAATGTGTGTAGATGTAACCAAGATGAGAAAAAAAGGAGAGATAGGTAGTATGTTTGAGGAAAGGAACCTGGATGTTATGGCTCTGAACGAAACGAATCTCAAGGGTAAAGGGGAAGAGTGGTTTGGGAATGTCTTGGGAGTAAAGTCAGGGGTTAGTGAGAGGACAAGAGCAAGGGAAGGAGTAGCACTACTCCTGAAACAGGAGTGGTGGGAGTAAGTGATAGAGTGTAAGAAAGTAAACTCGAGATTGATATGGGTAAAACTGAAAGTTGATGGAGAGAGATGGGTGATTATTGGTGCATATGCATGGGCATGAGAAGAAAGATCATGAGAGGCATGTGTTTTGGGAGCAGTTGAGTGAGTGTGTTAGTATTTTTGATGCACGAGACCAGGTTATAGTGATGGGTGATTTGAATGCAAAGGTGAGTAATGTGGCAGTTGAGGGAATAATTGGTATACATGGGGTGTTCAGTGTTGTAAATGGAAATGGTGAAGAGCTTGTAGATTTATGTGCTGAAAAAGGACTGGTGATTTGGAATACCTGGTTTAAAAAGAGAGATATACATAAGTATACATATGTAAGTAGGCGAGATGGCCAGAGAGCGTTATTGGATTACGTGTTAATTGATAGGCGCGTGAAAGAGCGACTTTTGGATGTTAATGTGCTGAGAGGTGCAACTGGAGGGATGTATGTGATCATTATCTTGTGGAGGCGAATGTGAAAATTTGTAGAGGTTTTCAGAAAAGAAGAGAGAATGTTGGGGTGAAGAGAGTGGTGAGAGTAAGTGAACTTGGGAAGGAGACTTGTGTGAGGAAGCACCAGGAGAGACTGAGTACAGAATGGAAAAAGGTGAGAACAAAAGAGGTAAAGGGAGTGGGGGAGGAATGGGATGTATTTAGGGGAACAGTGATGGCTTGCACAAAAGATGCTTGTAGCATGAGAAGCGTGGGAAATGGACAGATTAGAAAGGGTAGTGAGTGGTGGGATGAAGAAGTAAGATTGTTAGTGATAGAGAAGAGAGAGGCATTTGGACGATTTTTGCAGGGAAATAATGCAAGTGAGTGGGAGATGTATAAAAAAAAGGAGGCAGGAGGTCAAGAGAAAGGTGCAAGAGGTGAAAAAGAGGGCAAATGAGAGTTGGGGTGAGAGAATATCATTAAATTTTAGGGAGAATCAAAAGATGTTTAGGAAGGAGGTAAATAAAGTGCGTAAGACAAGGGGTGGGTTGGGCCATTTCTTTCGTCTGTTTCCTTGCGCTACCTCGCAAACACGGGAGACAGCAACAAAGCAAAAAAAAAAAAAAATAGAAGACAAGGGAGCAAATGGGAACTTCAGTGAAGGGGGCTACTGGGGAGGTGATAACAAGTAGTGGTGATGTGAGAAGGAGATGGAGTGAGTATTTTGAAGGTTTGTTGAATGTGTTTGATGATAGAGTGGCAGATGTAGGGTGTTTTGGTCAAGGTGGTGTGCAAAGTGAGAGGGTTAGGGAAAGTGATTTGGTAAACAGAGAAGAGGTAGTAAAAGCTTTGTGGAAGATGAAAGCCGTCAAGGTAGCGGGTTTGGATGGTATTGCTGTGGAATCTATTAAAAAAGGGGGTGACTGTATTGTTGACTGGTTGGTAAGGTTATTTAATGTATGTATGATTCATGGTGAGGTGTCTGAGGATTGGTGGAATGCTTGCACAGTGCCATTGTACAAAGGCAAAGGGGATAAGAGTGAGTGCTCAAATTACAGAGGTATAAGTTTATTGAGTATTCCTGGTAAATTATATGGGAGGGTATTGATTGAGAGGGTGAAGGCATGTACAGAGCATCAGATTGGAGAAGAGCAGTGTGGTTTCAGAAATGGTAGAGGATATGTGGATCAGGTGTTTGCTTTGAAGAATGTATGTGAGAAATACTTAGAAAAACAAATGGATTTGTATGTAGCATTTATGGATCTGGAGAAGGCATATGATAGAGTTGATAGAGATGCTGTGTGGAAGGTATTAAGAATATATGGTGTGGGAGGCAAGTTTTTAGAAGCAGTGAAAAGTTTTTATCGAGGATGTAAGGCATGTGTACGTGTAGGAAGAGAGGAAAGTGATTGGTTCTCAGTGAATGTAGGTTTGCGGCAGGTGTGTGTGATGTCTCCATGGTTGTTTGATTTGTTTATGGATGGGGTTGTTAGGGAGGTAAATGCAAGAGTTTTGGAAAGAGGGGCAAGTATGCAGTCTGTTGTGGATGAGAGAGCTTGGGAAGTGAGTCAGTTGTTCGCTGATGATACAGCGCTGGTGGCTGATTCATATGAGAAACTGCAGAAGCTAGTGACTGAGTTTGGTAAAGTGTGTGAAAGAAGAAAGTTGAGAGTAAATGTGAATAAGAGCAAGGTTATTAGGTACAGTAGGGTTGAGGGTCAAGTCAATTGGGAGGTAAGTTTGAATGGAGAAAAACTGGAGGAAGTAAAGTGTTTTAGATATCTGGGAGTGGATCTGGCAGTGGATGGAACATGGAAGCGAAGGTGAATCAAAGGGTGGGGGAGGGGGCGAAAATTCTGGGAGCCTTGAAGAATGTTTGGAAGTCTAGAACATTATCTCGGAAAGCAAAAATGGGTATGTTTGAAGGAATGGTGGTTCCAACAATGTTGTTTGGTTGCGAGGCGTGGGCTATGGATAGAGTTGTGCGCAGGAGGGTGGATGTGCTGGAAATGAGATGTTTGAGGACAATATGTGGTGTGAGGTGGTTTGATCGAGTAAGTAATAATAGGGTAAGAGAGATGTGTGGTAATAAAAAGAGTGTGGTTGAGAGAGCAGAAGAGGGTGTTTTGAAATGGTTTGGTCACATTGAGAGAATGAATGAGGAAAGATTGACCAAGAGGATATATGTGTCAGAGGTGGAGGGAATGAGAAGTGGGAGACTAAATTGGATGTGGAAAGATGGAGTGAAAAAGATTTTGTGTGATCGGGGCCTGAACATGCAGGAGGGTGAAAGGCGTGCAAGGAATACAGTGAATTGGAACGATGTGGAATACCTGGGTCGACGTGCTGTCAATGGATTGAACCAGGGCATGTGAAGCGTCTGGGGTAAACCATGGAAAGTTGTGTGGGGCCTGGATGTGGAAAGGGAGCTGTGGTTTTGGTGCATTATTACATGACAGCTAGAGACTGAGTGTGAACGATTACATGACAGCTAGACTCTGAGTGTGAACGAATGTGGCCGTTTTTATCTTCCTAGTGCTACGTCGCGCAGATGAGGGGGGGGGAGGGGGTTGTTATTCCATGTGTGGCAGGGTGGCGATGGGAACGAATAAAGGCAGACAGTATGAATTATGTACATGTGTATATATGTATATGTCTGTGTGTGTATGTATATGTATACGTTGAGATGTATAGGTATGTATGTTTGCGAGTGTGGACGTGTATGTATATACACGTGTATGTGGGTGGGTTGGGCCATTCTTTCGTCTCTTTCCTTGTGCTACCTCGCTAACGTGGGAGACAGCAACAAAACAAAATAAATAAATAAATGAATAAATATTGAGTACTTTAGCAAATTTCCATTCCTCTGGAACATTTTCTATAGCAAGTGACTTGAAAAGAGTTGCCAAGTCCTTAGCTATCTCATTTCTTGCCTCTTTCAGTGTTCTGAAATGAAACTTATCTGGGCCTGTTGTTTTATTTACTCTCTTTGCATTCACTGCTGATAGTACATCATCTTTTATTTCAGTATGTTGCAAAACATTTTCCCCTTATCAGTGAAGGTGGATTTGGGACATGAATTGTGGCCTCATTTGTAAATACAGAAGCAAAAGAATTCTTTTTAAAATCTTTACCATTGTATCATTGTCTTAGATTAAGTCACCATTTTCTGTAATTAATGGCCCAGTTGATTGGGTAATAATTCTCTTAATTCTAACATAAGTATAAAACTTTTCAAGGTTTCTTTTGTTATTTTTAGCAATATCTTATCATCTCATCATGCTGAAGTTTGCTTTGAAGTATAAGTCTCTTAGTTTCTATTTGCAGATATGTGTAATTTACTCTGTCATGTTGGTTATTTGCTCTTCGAGTTTCTTCCAGCAAGCACTTCTTAATGTCTTTACTCTCTTAGTTGGGCTTCATTTTGAAACAAGACTGTTTTATATCCATTGGCATGTATGTTCCCTCCACTACTAGTTGAATCTTATGCAAGCTATGTCCATATTGTTTTCATTGATGATATTATCCCAGGTTTTCCCATCTAGAGCAAGTTCATAGACCACTGAAATTGTATGTCTAAAATTCTGTATTTTTTTTTTGTGACTTTTGTGTTAACTAGCAGTATAGGTTAGGTTGAAGTTTGCCTGTAAACTGATTTGCCAGTGATCACTTTTACCAAACTTTTGTGTTAACCAGCAGTATAGGTTAGGTTGAAGTTTGCCTGTGAAGTGATTTACCAGTGATCACTTGTACCACTCTTTTGTCCCACTTCAACATTATGAATAAGATCCTCACTTGTAGATAGAACTAAATTTAGTATGTTCTCTTCATAAATAAGTTTCACAATTAATTGTATTAAGGCACTCCAAGCAAATTTAGGTACAGCACCCATGCTACTCGTAAAAGGATTCTCCTCATTGGGGTACCAGTATGGTACAATCTCCCATCATGGATGAATCTTGTTCATTACAGATTTCGACCACTTGATCATAAAATCTTTTGACTACCTCTGTTTTCTGTGCAGGGGCCTATAAATGAATCCTACTTTTATTTTCTTTTAAAGTATATCTTTAATTTCAACAAAAGTAGAGTTAGATTTGTTACCAACTACAGTACTTTTAATTATGGGATTAAGATTAGACCCAACAAAAACAAGATAGCTCTACTTTCTTGATTATCTTAATTACTTCTTCAGCATTGAAATCTGTACTTTTGATATCTAACGAAGATTCTGAAATGCCAATCATATTGTAATTTTCTTCCATAGCAGTTCTTTCTAACTCCAAAAATTTATTATGAACACTTAGTGCATTAACATAAACATTTTATGTGACTGAGACTTTTCACCATTGGCACATGTGTGTTCTGCCGCGTGAGTATTGCTCCAAATATTTGTGTTCCATAAAGTGATTTTCTTCTGCAATTTTTGATCACCTTTGAAATCAGTTTCTTGGGTCTGTTTATTGGTATGTGCATTTGAAACTCATTTAGTGTCGGTGTGTATGTGTGTTTTTGTGTGTGTGCAGAATTGGGAAAGGAAATGTTATGGTGACCCCAAATTGACCTGTTCTGCTTGGTCCCCACCTGCCTTTTTCTTGGCCCTCGTTTGCCTTTACTTTTACTGGCTTCATTCCCAACAGGCAGCAACTGACAGATCCCACTATATTCCCCTACCTCCTCCCAACTCCAGACTACCTGAGACAAGGCCTTTACCAGGGGACTTCCTGGTACTTGCCTGCACTATTCTCCTCTTTCCAAACCTGCCAAACATGTTCCTTGTACTCTTGGTCCCATGCACCCCCCACTGTTTACATTCCATCCATGTTCTGTAACTTGAATTCCTCTCTTTATATTCCTGTCTTCTAAATACCATATTGATCTGTGTTTACTTACAAAAGAGCCTAATATTTTTGTCTTAACACTCTGCCAAGGCAGGTCATTCTTATCATATTCAGATGGAGACTATGCTTGGTGTACAAGCTTTTGTCTTGAATAAGATGGACCAATGAGTCTTTGTAAAAGACTTTATCTTCCTCCCTACAGAGATCCTTAATTCAGCTGTTAATCCCAAGTATTTTACTAAGGGTATATATAGCTGACATCAGACTTAGAGAGCAACCTGATACAGCTAATCTCCTAAGGCTCTTTTTTGATTTAGGCATGAGATTCCCACATATTGCTAAAATTTCTTCAAACTTGTCACCAGCTTTATTGTTAGTACCAACCTTGACTACAAATGTGGTCTCCTCCAGAGTGCTTAAGACTATGGCATTAAACTTTCCCAGAATATCCTCCAGTGTACAACTGGGAAAGCAGAAGTTTTTCTTCCCATTTCCCTTAATACAAACTTCTAGTCTCCATCCCTGACAAGAGATCCCCAATCAGAATGATACTAAGATCATCGTGTACATCTCCCTGTAGTATGCTACCAATTTTGAGTTGGAGTCTCCCTGGCTAGAGATTCTGAAATCCTATAAGTCTTTTTAGGAGGTTGGATGACAAAACTATCCTTTAACTTTGTCTCCATGGTCATAACTCTGGTTTCATGATTACATACCCTATTTGAAATTGAGGACTCCCTGTTCTATTTCAATAGATTTTGCTGCAACAAACCCTACCTCTCTTGCCCTAGAGCTTCATCCTGTCATCTAATTTCCCTGTTTCCTCTCTATTCTTTTTGATGTCCAAACTAATCTTGTCATACAGCTGACAAAATATAGATATGAAACAAACTTAACATCTTTGAGGAGGAAATTCCAGGTTAAGTCCTTCAAGCACTTGGGACAAGGGAGGTGAGGTGCATGGGTCATCTTTTTCATTAAGGACCAAGATCAGAGGATTAATGCTAAGACATGTCTTCTCATGAGGATGTTCTGCATCATTACTATTCTTCGGAGGATCTTAAACTAAAATTATGATACACTTCCTACCCACAGTAATCTTCCCCATTGTGTATTGTCTGAAGGCACCATTTACTAATATTTCCTGGAATTTAATGGAATCCCTTATCAGATGGGTTAATCCTTCTCCTCTGTTTTCTATATTTCTTCTTGCTAATGTGTATTCCTCTGGACAGACTAGGTTAGAGTTAGTTTGTTTGTGAATATCATGTCCACCATTTCCATTATGTTTGGGTTGTAGTCTCATAAATGACTCCTACATTTTAGGTCTTTCCCATTTGCCAGCAGGCTGTCTCCATTTGTATACAGAACCTTCAGCCTAAGACACTAGCTAGTTATGGCCTCCTTGACTAGAGGTAGGGCTGCTGTTCCTTCCTCTTGCTTGATCCAATCCCTCTTGTTTTCTTGTCTTTTACCAATTTTCCTTGGCTATTTCTTCCTTTGGTATGTCACTCCTGAGAAACATTCTTTTGATCTTTCTGGCATGTTTATATGCCATTTTGAATACCTCATGGCTACACATCACATCTAATGTTACCCTGAGTGGCCATACCCAGGTGTCTTGTCTTTATTTCCCCATTCTTCTAACTTCTCTAATTTCTTCACATGCTTCTGTTAAATCCATCTCCTGAAGTATTTCCTGTAATTTCTCCTCTACTCTGGCTACCCTTTCCTCCTGATTTGGCAGGTGATCTTCCTCCACTCCAAAGACTGTCTTTAATTTATGCCTGATTACCTTTCTCTTTATGGATTCCCTTTTCTGTTTGCAGAGGCTCCTACCTAATGTTCCTACTGAATACTTCTACCTAATGCTCTTTCCTAATATTCCTGCCCACTACTTCTATGGGTTCTCTTCATAGATTCCCAATTAGTGATTGGGACGTGCAGGAAGGTCTAACTACATTCTAATATTTGTGCTTCTCTTTTGAGAGTTAAAAAAGCTACACAAAAGGGGTGGATGTCGGTAGGTGACCTACTCTACATGTTGATAGTGAAAGAAGTGTTTAATTGAAGTAAGGTCGTATGGACACAGTAAGAGGAAGATTCAGATCAGACTGCTGATAGCATAGGTAGAAGTAAGTTGAGAGGTGGCAGCAAGATGATGGTTCGATATACCTTACCGAACCTGAAGCACAATGACCTCCCAGCACCGCTCAACCTTCCAGTACAGCCTGTCAGTCGGGAGCAATGGGCAACCCCGCCAAGGCGTCCACCGCCCGTCCGACAACCCGCCCTCAGGAACTGGTACCTGCCCGGGAGCCACGGGAGAACAGCCTAGTCCCGCACACCCTAAGCCAACAAGGGGGAGATGACCTTTAGCCTGCCCGGCGGCCGACACCAGATGGACAAGGCAGGCCCGATTATTACCCTGTGCTCTTGGACCACATTCGGTAGAGGGAATGTGTCCAGGTTAGGGCTTTGACACTGCACACCTCCAGGTCCCGGTGTGTCAGCCCTAGCCCAATGAGAGCACTCGCACTTTCTTGGCACCATGCACCTCGCCAGTTGACTGTGGCAGATGTTAGGTGCACGGTGTCTTTACCGGTTAGATCCCATACGCCCTGTAGGAATTCCGGGGCGCTGTAGTAGCTGCACTTATGTTGATGTGCAGCTGAAAGTGAGAGGTGGACTCCAGAGACCTGGGTATCAATTATCCAGGCCTCTGTACCTTTGGAAGCCATGATGTCCGGCTTCCGAAAGGACCCTGCAGTGGGAATGTGAGGCTCGCAGACCACTTGGTACCCCCTCTGCCTCAGCCGTCCGGCCAAATAGGCACTGATATTGTCGTGCCTTCTGACACGACCCCCATGGGTACGAGGACACATCTGTGCAATGTGTCCAAGTGTCCCAGGTTTATGACAGGTGTCACAGAGGCCGTTGATCTCGGGCCGGCCTCTTGACACCCTGGCTGGGGTCGGCAGCGCGCCTATCCTGACTTGGACAGCCTTCACATAGTCCGAGCCGGACAGAAATCGGTTCCCGCTAGTGACCCATCTGCTAACCTGAGGCACGGCAGCAGATGGAGTGAGAGCTGCTCCGTCAACAGTACTGACTAAGTTGGACCTCCATGCGTGCAGGGGTTCGGTCTTGTTACCCGCCTGCCGACCAGCAATGCATGCGGGTCCGGCCCAGCGCTGCAGTTTGCTCATCACTGCAGGCTCCTGGACTGCCGCATGAATCACTGGGTCGGTCGAGGTGAGTAACTTCTCGAACCGCGCTTGTTTATTCAGACGGACGGTCGAGACAAAGTCCGGTATACCTAGCCCACCATCTCCTGTTGCTGAGTGAAAGTAAGCACAAGGCACGTCGTGGGCTAGGCGTAGCCAGTGGCGAACCGCCACTCGCACCTGCCTGTCCATGTGTGCTAGTTGCGTCTTATACACTTCACCTAGCACCAGTCGATGCATGAGCTTAGGCACCAAGTGTCCCACGAGCATCGCAATCCTTTGCTGAGGTTTTAGAGGGGCTCTGGTGATGTTCAGGAGCCCCTCTTCTAGCAGGGCACTGTAGGATTTTTGCTGCCCCTTAGATCCAACTAGGACGCCAAGGTACTTGTACTCATCCTCAGCGTTCATGGAACCGACAGCGCTGCCTAAGACTTGGAACGTCCTCTGTTCGTTGACGTACCAAGTCTTATGTTTGCTGTCGACCTCCATGCTGAGGGTATGACACTTTCCCGGATTAACGTGAAGCCCCCCCCCGCAGGGGTCTCAGCCATTACATCTATTGCCTTCTGGAGGCCAGTGGGCATCTGTGCCACCAGAACCAGATCATCGGCAAATGCCAATGCTGATACTCGTTGGTCACCTAATTTAACTCCCATGCCGGTCTCTTTTACCCTTGTGATTCCCTCGTCAATCATAGGTTAAAAAGGATAGGCGATAAGGGGTCACCCTGTTTGACCCCACAAGTCATGTTCACCTTTTCCGCCATCTCGTCGCTTCCTTCAATATGGGTGAAGGCTCGGTCATACGATGACATGATATATGCCCTGACAGTGGCTGGGATGCCTTTTCGCGACATGGCCCGCTCGATAGTGCTATGGTTAACACAATCGAATGCTTTGGCCATGTCTACGAATGCCAGGTGCACACCGTGGGCGTGTGCCCGCGCACAACCGATGATCACATCCAAGATCGTGAGGTTCTCAAGACATCCGTCTATAGGGACGAATGCCTTTTGAGCATCATCGATCTGGATGAGGCATGAGATGCGGCTGCTTAGGATCTTATGCAGCAGACGGACTATGGCACAGGAGATGGTGATTGGCCTTCAGTGGTTCTGGTAGGGTGGACGTAGCCATCCATAGGTTAAATGTCTTGGCAAGAATCCTTGGGGGGATGGACTTCAGTAATCTTGTCGATATCCCATCAGGTCCAGGGGCAGATGTTCAAGTGGCTTTGAGGTGGTGTGCTACCTCGCCTACGGTGACAACCTCTGCTAGTTGTCCACACTCCGGGTCATAATTGGTGATGGAACGCGTGTCCGGCTCAGATGGCCGAGAGAAGAGAACCTCCCAAAAGGGATTGAGGCGGTCCGGCCCAACCGAAGTTGGCGGTACCTCCCAGTCGCCTTTCAAGACCAGTCCAGCGGCCAAAGACCTATTTTCGCGATAGAGTCTCTGTACCTTCTGGTATTGTTCTCTTCTAAGCTAGTTTCCATGCAAAGGAACCTCCTCCGCTTGGCGTACGCGGCCAGAATTCTCTCGCTGTCTCAAATTCCCTCCACCACGATTTGGACGGTTGTCGGGTGAGCGGCAGGAGCTTACCACATGAGTGGCGTGCTCTGCGGCTCCCATGATAGCAGCAAGGCTGTCACCCCAATGCAAATGGTCTAGGGCTCCATTTAGGATGTCCTCGCCCCACGATGGACTTGTGGGGCCAGGTCCTAAAAGTCGACATACGCAACAGTCTCCGCCACAAAGGAAGCAATTGTCTGGGGTTGTTGGGGAACCCGCAGGACGACGGGGACAGTTAAAACCGTGGGAGGGATGTACGTCTCACCACTGGAATCCGCTCCCACAGACATCCCTGTACGCGGGGCATCTTCCGAAGTGTTGCCCCGTGGTGTGCTCTGCCTTGTGGCTGGGACACGCCTTGTAGTCGGCTCCCCATTCATCACCTCGCCTTCGTCGTCTTCATGCAGTGGAGTGGTATTTGAGATCAGTTCCTGAACCCTGGTCTTATACAACGCTTTGCGTCGGAGACCTTTGATCGCTTTGACCGTCCTAGAAGGAACAATCTGCCGCAACCGCTGGTTCAAGCCCTGTCCGGCAACTGAAGAGGGACCAGCTGCCATCTTGGCTTCAGCCCTGGCGAGAAGCTCCACCTCTTCGTCAGACCATCAATCCTTCGTCACGACATGCCTGGTCTCTAGCTCCTGGTGAAAGGAGTTAGCATGTGCCTGCCTTTCGTGGACCCTATGGCCCCGAAAGCTGGCAAAGGGCTTCCCACAATGTGGGCAAGTGGGTGATGGTCGTTGTCCGTTCCCACGTGGCTGTAGCTGGTACCCGACATACCAACAGAGGCTGGCACGCTATTCACTAAGGAATGGGTTATGCGTGATGGGTACCACGAAGCGAAAACCCGTGACAAGGGTGGACGCTCTGGCTATAGGCGCGCAGTACTACCGCCCGAAGGAAGTAGAGGACTGCAGTCTGTTGGTGGACACTGCCGCTGCGCTTCAATGGGATTGCCCTTTAGTAGTTGTCCTACTGTACCAGTAAGCTAGCTGGACAACTTCTGACTCTCAGCTGTTGGTTGGAATGTACTGGATATCCAATCAACGAAGCTAGGGCTTAAAGTTTGCAATCACTTGAAATTACTCAGCTATGGGGCGTTATAACAGCAGGTGATAATCCAGTGCAACTCTATTTACTTATTGCTCCTGCCTAAATGTTCCTACCCACTACTTCTGTCTATTGCTCCTACCATTTTGCTAAAAGGCATGGGTATTTTATAATGCTCACTGCCAGATAATTTAGAGTTATAGAAGGATGAACTGTGTGAGTTAAGTGTTTTTAAGTGTTATGTTTAAGGAGAGATTGTATGTTTGTTAAAGGAATACCAGTAGTCCACTTGTGGGTGAGGTAGAAAGGATTGACAAATACCTGGGTCAGAGGAGTGCAACTTGACAAAACCACTAAAGTTCTAGCTCACTATGCAGCCATCACTAACCCTCCTGATACCCAGGCAGTTAGTACTGGTAATATACCTCCCTGGTCATTGGCTGTCTACCAGCTACTACCTGTACAGCTTTCCTGAACAATATTTGCCCTTCTAACTCTTCATCTAATCTCCTTCTCCTCCTCCTCCTCCCACCTCTATTACCATGGACAAAAGTTCACATTTAGGCCAGGCCTTAACTGAAACATACAAAGGATTATGAAATGGAAAAAAAGAGAGCGACAAGGGAAACCATATACGAATGTTGAAGGAAGTGAAAATCCTGTCTTTTGAAATGTGCCTGGTAATAGTTATTGGTAAAGACATTAAAGGGTAGAGATTCAAAGCTTTGAGGTGTAGGGGAAGAATCAGTTACCAAAACAGCCCACCCATGAGTTTCCAACAGCCTCACTGTAATCATGTGATGCAGTAGCTTCTCAAGAATTGCTTGGTCTACTTGGTGGTAGGGGCACACAAGCATCCAGATTTTGGGAGCAAAAACCAAAGATATACTTATAGAAGAGGGAAAGTGATCCAGTTTTGCAGCTAAGGGCAAGCAGGTCAAGTTATGAAGTTAGCCTGGGAGTATTTATAAGTTAGATTGCTTTTGACTCAACTCTGTCAAGCAAGGATGCAGAGCTAGAACCACCCCAAATATGAGAGCAGTACTCCATACAAGGTGAATCAATCCTTTGTATAAATGGAACAACTTTTCAGAAGGAAAGAAATTTCAGTGTCTAAACAGGACTCCTGAATCTTAGAGGCAGACTTAGCTATTTCTGTAATGTGGTGTTTCCAAGAAAAAGTGGATGTTACAGTAATACCAAGTATGTTCATTGAGTCAAGAGGAGGAATTGCAGAAACTTCTAAGAAGAGAAAATTTGAGAATTAATTTTGACATGGAGATGGGTAAGAACTGGTTCATAGTTTTTGTCTACCCCTCTGAGGTATTCTGTCCAAGTCTGAGTTTATTGAGGAAGCTGTGTTGAGATTAAATGCAGATCAAGTGAGAGAAGGATTAGAACTGAAGGATGTGGAGGGATGCACTGTTGAGTTGTCAGTGTAAAAACAAGAAAAAGTGTAGGGGATAGTTCAGAACCTTGAGGGACACTGCTCTTGATTGAGAAATGGGGAAAGGCTGAGCCATCAGCATCCACAGTGGTAGATCAGCTCGAAAGGAAACTAGATATGAAGGAGCAAAGTGAGGGAGAGAAGCCAAAAGAGGGATCTTAGAGATGAGACCCTGAAGCCACACCCTATCAGAAGCTTTGGATATGTCAAGACAACTACAGAGGATTCCCCAAAATCTTCAAGGGATGATGACCAGACATTAGTAAGATAGGAAAGAATATCACCGGTGGATCTCCCTTCATGGAAGCGATACAGGTGATCAAAGAGGAGAAGACTGTGAGATTCATGATTTTAAGGATATGGAAGTTTAGGAGGGATTCCAGACTTTGGAAATGGTTGATGTTAAAACAACAGGATGATTGTTCAAGGGGTTAGAATGGTCAGCCTTCTTAGGGATGGGATGTTTCAATGCATGATAATAATAAGAAGGAAAAGCTCTGGTTTTCAGAGTGAAACAGAAAAGATAAGAAAGCACAGTTGCAAGTTCAGAGGCACATTCTATTGGTAAATTGGGATGGATGTCATCAGAACTGTGAGCCTTGCCTGTGTCCAGAGAGAGAAGTGCTTTTCAGACAGTCCAAGAGGAGATTACTTGGAAGGGCACAGGATTGATAAGAGGAGTATCAGAGGTTGATGTAATGTTAGTCATCCAACGTAGAGTTAGAGGAGAAACAGGTACTAGAGTTGCTTTGTCTGTAGGAGAGAGAGCTATAGTACCATCAGAACAGAAATTGAAGGAAAGGTAGAGTGACAGAAGCTGTTAGCAGTGCCCTTAGCTAAAGACCAGAAAGACCTATCAAAGGATGATGAGGAGAGGTTATCACACTTCCTTTGAATAAAGAAACACTTTGCCTCCTGGTAATGTACTTGCAATGATTATGGGCATTGACAAATGCTGAATGTGAGTTGGAGGAAGGAGAGTTTTTCCAAGCTTGATATGCCTGATATGTTGCCTGAATGGCCTCAGAACAGGAATGGTTGATTCATGGGTTAGAAGAAGAGGATGTCTTGGAGGATTAGGGGTAAATGCTTCCATTCCTGCAGCAATAACCTTTGCTATGCATTTGGTGGAGACAGAAGCATCACCACATAAGAGACAGTAATTTATCCAAGGAAAGTCAGAAAAGAACTTTCATATGGTATTCCAGTCAGCTTTGTTATGATGCCAGAGTTTATGCTTAGAGGGGGCTACTGCAGGAGAAGGTACCATTAGAATAGATAAATTTATGAAAATGATCCGATGAACCAATTAGGGCAAGATTGTGTAGTTACAATAGGCTGGATTAGAGGTGAAAAACAAATGCAGAATATTAGGAGAGTGGCACAGTGTTTAGGAATGTGGTTAGTATGGGAGATGATTTGCTTTAGATCATAAAGAATGGAGAACATGAGAACTTCAATTAATTTCCCCACCATCCATATGAGAGGAATTCAACCATTCCCTGTAGTGAATGTTGAAATCCTTGAGGTAAAGGATCTTGGCTTACAGGTGAGAATATCCCACAGTCTCTTGACAGGAGTTTCAATGGTAGAAGAAAGACATAAAGTTTGTAGCATTAGGAGAGCAATAGGTGAAACAGAGGGAAAGAGTGGTAGTAGTTAGGCAGACCTTGAGTCACATCACTTCAAAGTTTGGGGACTTAAGGTCCTCAAGGGTTGCAACAGGTGTGTTCATGCTGGAATAAGCACAAACACCACCTTTGAACCAGAATCATGAGTGAAGATTAGAGTTTGATATGAGAAAGGGGTTAGTGAGAACATCATTAGACAACTGGGTCTCAGAGAGAATTAAGGTATTAGAATAAGTGCTAGGCAGATGGTGTTTAACAGAAGAGAGGTTGCTGGAGAGACCACAAATGTTTTTTATAGCGAAGAGAAGAAGAAGGAGGTCTGTTAGAGAAGGAAAGGTCATGGGAGGGGCTGGTACTACTACTGTCTGAGCCCTCCTCCTCTTTGGTAGTAGAGTCAGGCAGAAACCCGGAGATTCTTCGCACCTCATGATGCCGGAGACTGGGGGCCATAGATTTGTTGGACTTATAGTGTTTATGTGTAAAAACAGTTGTGCAGAGAGGAGGTGGCAAGAGAGCTGATGTGAAGAAAAAAGTGAGGTTTAAGTAGGTGTGTGGTACTTGCAAGGAGAAGATGGCAGGATTATCCCTGTAGTCCCATTTTGGTGAGACAAAGTAAGACCCGCAATCCC